>NC_056749.1:138430348-138532848 GCF_019279795.1 Protopterus annectens | reverse complement strand
GTTGCTATATGGTAGTGGGTAGAGAATAACACAGACTTGAACCCTATACCTTGGGCCCAGGTGGCAAGAGCTTGAATTCCTTACCCAACACCATTTGTAAAAAATTTGCAGATTTTTGCCTCATATTTGTTCTGTTCCTCATAAGATCTGTGGTTTCTGTATTTTTGTGCAGTAGTAGCATTGTTGCCTGGCAGCTACAGGTTCTCTGGTTTGATTCTTGGATGGGGTGCCTTCTGTGTGGAGTCTGCATGTCCTCCCTGTGTTTGTGTGGGTTTCCTCTGGGTGCTCTGGTGTCCTCCCATCTTACAAATATATGTGTCTGGAGTGTTTCTCCCTGGGCGTCTGCTGAAAATTGGCTTTTGTTCCAAGTCAGACTTTCCTGTTAACAAATATAAAATAAATAAAAATGACAAGCATTTGAATTTCAGACTTCATATTCTTCAGAAAATACATGGTAATGCAAAACTTTTTATTCTAGCAATTTTCTAAGTTTACAAGATAGATATTTGAAATTTGTCCTTATTTTTGAACTGTATTCCCCCATTATTGGTTTCGTCCAGGTTTTTTGTGCTAAGGTTGAGAGCTATGGTAAGAACTGAATTCACTGAATATGTTTGGGGGCTATATTCCCCCATTACTAGCTTTCTCTGGGTGTTTATTGCTAAGAGGTTGAGAGCTATGGTAAGAACTGAATTCACTGAATATGTCTGGCGGCTGTATTCCCCCATTATTGGCTTTGTTTAGGTGTTTTGTGCTAAGAGGTTGACAGCTATGGTGAGAACTGAATTCACTAAATGGTAGCCATTTAAGTTTCAGTCTTCCTCTCTTTCACAAAACAGCTGATTGGCATAGTGGTATGTTGCTCTGACTGTTTTGCACATGGTCCTGGGTTCAAGACATGGCATTGAAATGTATGGTGATAACAGCATTTTATTATAACAACTTTCCAACATTATTCAAGCAATGTTTAAAATGTGTCCCTGGTTTTTGGGCTTTGGTCCTCCCCCCCCACAATAAATTTTGGCTTTTTCCAGATTTCTTGTGCTGCAAAATTCAGAGATACAGCTGAGTGTTTAGTAGATTTTACAAGGAGCTGAGAGCTGCAGGGGAGAAAAAGTTTAGTGCTGCTTATGCTGAATCTGTTTGCATTGTTAATAGCACAACAGGTAGTGTACATGCTTTTGATGCAGAAGGCTGTGGGTTCTACTCCCACAGTAGGTAGATGAATTGCTGATACTGGGGTTGGGAGGGTGGCCTAATGGTTAAGGTGTTTGCCTTACAAACAGAAGGTACAATGTTTGAATCTCATAGGGGATAACTGGCTAGGCTTAAAATGGCTTGCAAGGGCAGTTAGCCTAGTACTAACCTATGAACCTATGAACTATGAACTGTGCTGCAAAGGGGGTGGATGCTGCAGTCCTTTTTGGTGAAGATACCTAGTAACTATGAACCTGTTATCCATTTGCCATCCATTCCCTATTGCAATATTACTAGCTTATCATTTTTTTAGTGTAACATAAGCAATTCATTCCTCAAGGGCAACAGACACTTTATTTGTAGATGAAACAATGAAATATAAAGTTGTTTGCTAGCAGCAACCTCTTTATTAGTTACAGATCTCTTTAATGCGGAATTATTTAGATGACTTTTATTTCTTCAGAGATTGTGCATATTTACTGATACGGGTCTATATCACTTCATTGAAAACTCATTTCATTGAAGCTTAATTCACTGACACATATTCACTGAAAGCTCACTTCACTGAAAACCCAATTCACTGAAAGCTCACTTCACTGAAATCCCATTTCACTGAAACTCATTTTGTTGAAAGGTATATATGGCTTATTCCCCACTGTTGTGCGATCTTGGGGTTAGTATATAAAGTAAGGGGGGTGTGGGGGGGCACAGCCCCTCACATTCGGAGGGTGTGGGGGGACACCCCCTACATAAATTGGTTATATGTTGTCTTCTGGAAGAATTCTTTCATTACACTTGTAAGTATCCATCTATATGCTTTAAAATATTTACGTTATGTGGGGGGCCCCAATGTGAGGTGCAGTGCCTCCCACACCCCGCCCCTTACTCTATACACCAACTCCAGGATCGCACAACATTGGGGGAAAAGGCCATATATATACCTTTCAACAAAATGAGTTTCAGTGAAATGGGTTTTCAGTGAAGTGAGCTTTCAGTGAATTGGGTTTTCAGTGAAGTGAGCTTTCAGTGAATATGTGTCAATGAATTAAGCTTCAACGAAATGAGTTTTCAATGAAATGATATAGACCCTACTGATACTGGTGGACTCTAGAAGTTTGAATAGACTTTTATGACGGAAATGTTCTGAAATGGGCAGTTTTGTCATTATTGGTGCATGCATTTTCTTTCATTGTTTGGTGGAAAAATGTTCAAAACAATAAATTTAAAATGCCCTATAAAGCTGTACTGTATTGTACAAGGAATATAATTTAATACAATCAGGAAGGTATATCAAAGAGCATGTGTATGTTTCGTGTGCAAGGGGGCAGTGATTTGAAAACAGGCCAAAGTTAATCTTTATCTGTCACTGGCAAAATGTACTTTCTTTGAATGTGGGTTTCAATGTTGTTTCAATGAATGTGAGTTTCAAGGGCAGAGAAGTTTT
Organism: Protopterus annectens; assembly: GCF_019279795.1. Taxonomy (NCBI): domain Eukaryota; kingdom Metazoa; phylum Chordata; order Ceratodontiformes; family Protopteridae; genus Protopterus; species Protopterus annectens. The sequence continues at coordinate 138,530,207 of NC_056749.1, read as the reverse complement.
AATGCTACGTTTGTTTTCATTGTGAGATTGCATTGCTTTGTATAGCAGATATCCATTAATGTTTGCACTGTAAAATGTAAAATAAAATTTTCAAATGAAGTCCAAATCATTGCAGAAGTAAAGCAGTATGTACATTAGTGTTTATGGTAAATGGGGTGAAATAGCCAAGTAATGGTTCATTGGAATGGCTGCAGAGGGGAGACTCCATTCGACCATGACTTTGTAAGGGGGAAAGGCGGCAAACTCAAAGACAGCCCCGGCTGAACTATATCTCTCAACTATCCAGATTTTTGCAAAATGAATAGATATTTGCTTCTTATTTTTGGTTTGTTCCTCATAAAATTTGTGGTTTTCTGGCAAATCATTTAGGAATTAAGTCACTAAATAATGACAGACACCGAGTTTCAGACTTCATAACCTTCAGAAAAATGCATGCTAAAGCAAGACCTGTTATTCTATCAACTGTCTCAGTTTATACAAGAGCAATTTTTAGTACTGTTTATATGTTCCCCCAATATATCTGGCCTTGTCCAGATTTCCTGCATTAACAGGTTGAGAGGTACATGCAAATAAATTGCTTTATAGAATTAGGCATACCCAAACTGTTCAACTGTCCCCAATTTTGGCTCAAAATGTTGCTCTTCCCCTAATAATCCCTCCAAAAAATGGCAATTTTGGAAGAAAACGTGGAGGGTTTACAATTAATAACTGTAATAATCAGAGTTATAGATTACTTTTATTTCAGAAATGCATGTAGATTCTTTTATTTTGTCAGCTGCTCAAGTTAGCAGTACTAATATTAAAAAAAGTGTCCCTTCTTTGACAAGTTCCCAGTTGTATTGTGTGGCTATTTAATATTTTTGCATCACATTTTTGGCCCGTTTTTCATAAAATTGTGTTTTTCTGGCAAATTAGTGGCAAATCATTAAAGACTGAAGTTAGAAAATAATGACAGACATTTGAGTTTCTGATTTCATACACTTCAGAAATTCATACTAATGCAAGACCTACTATTCTATTATCTTTCTAAGTTTATAAAAGCAATATTTAAAATTTGTCCTTATTTTTGGGCCTTTGTCCCACTTCTATGTATGGCTTTGTCCAGATCTCTTGCTCTGAGGTTGAGAGGTATCACAAATGTGTCAGGGCCATCACAGTCCGCCAGAGACATTTCAAATTGTGACATACTTGTTGCACCCCACTCCCCTATGTCATGACTCTGGATGTGCCCAAGCAAGGCAAGGAGCAGTTTTGCAGTGTAAATGTGCAATGTATCCCCCATCCAAGGTAGACACAATTACTACAGTGACTTTTCATCTGTCCTTGATTTTGCAGAATTATCTGGTTTCTGTCATATTTTTGTACTGTTGCTCGATGTTTAAGTAGCAATGCTTTAATGACCATCATGTAAGCTTGTCTGAGATTGTAAGATGCAAGTAAGCTTTAATAAGCATACTGTTAAAGAACTGCCAACACTGAAAGCCTTTCTGTTCTTGTCATGCAGAGAATACTTACATAACTAGATAACGTATAAGCCTTGGGTATTGAAATGCATATGTCAGTATTTGTAATAAAGGACAGAATTAATTATTTTAAGAAGCTCATTACATTTGTTGGAGACTTGCAGTCATCTTTGCAGGCTTTACCTGTAAACTAAACAGAATGCCAATCTATTGTGTGTGGTCCACAACCTGTGCAGTAATCCTTTAAGCAATGTATCTTGAGCTTGTTTCTTGTTAGCTTTTCATTTTTTACTTTGATCGTGTTTTCACCATGAAACAAGTAGACAGTTGTCAGGCAGCAGGTCTTTTTTGGATAACAAACATTTTCATAAGTGGGGGTATCACAGAGATTGCTACTTTCAGCATGCCACTTGGTACTTTAATAAAGCTGAATATAAATTATAATTAGAACTGCAATGCAAGGAAAAGTGGTTTGAGTTGAGTGCTGCTTGTTTTTCTTATACTTGATTTTGACTGGCATTCCAGTAATGTATTTAAAATGTCATTTATTTTTTCATGCCTCACAACCTTTTTGTTTCCATCTAGATATTAAGTAAGCTGTCATGCAGCCAATGCACTGAAATATTTTTTTCTTCTACACTTCATTTTGTCTTGATTGGACTCTCATAATGATGGTTTGGCACCCGGGGCAGCGTATTTAATTAAAGTTACAGTTTTTGTGGTTTTGAGCATAGCTCCTCCCCTTTCAAGTTGACCACACCCCTTCCCATTGACCCCACCCATTCAGCTGTCTCCTGCAGCCCCCCTTTGATTTGAAGTCACCAGCCGCCACTGACACACACACAGTCAGACAATGTAACATAATAAATCGATGAAATGTAGTTTTCCAGCTTTATACTTATAAATATGTACACATATATATGAACTCCAAGTCTGCTCAAAAGTGAGCCAAAAATCCGAACAACAAACTTGTAAAAAATAAAAAAGAGAGAACGGTACAACAGCAGAAGCAGCCCACCCCTCAACTATATATACCAACTCCAGGATGGCATTACAGTGGGGAAAAGAGCATATAATTTTTATGTAGCTTACAGTACTCTGCACAATGCCGGTACTTCACTTCAGTGAAATGAGTTTTGGCAAAATGAGTTTTCAGTAATTTGAGCTTTCAGCGATTTGGTGATGGTGAACCGAAATTCAGTGAAATGAGTTTTCAATGAAACAAAGTAGACCCATACATTATATATATATATATATATATATATATATATATATATATATATATACATACATACACACACACACACACACACACATACATACTATACATACATTATATATATATATATATATATATATATATATATATATATATATATATATACACATTATATATATATATGCCATTAATGTTCCACACTAATGGATTGAAGTGGGCATTTTCTGGCATACTTTTTTTGCACCTAGTCCTGAGACTCTAACTATCACTACCAACAAAATGGAGCCACACATTTGGGTACAAGTTTCCCTAATGTGAGAGATACAGTTTTGTGGTGGGTGCTGGAACTTTTTCCCTTTCTCAGATGCACTTTGTCTGTTGGTTAATTTGCCAGGATGACAAATGTACAGCAGATACTACAGAGTATTCCTGCTACAGCCAAAGGGATACTGGCAGTGGCCAAATCCATGATTACACCCAGGACAGTTCTACCAAGTAAAACAATTACTGAGGTTGAAGGACCTAGAGCCATGTCCTGTCAGCTTTGAGTTGTACATCTGCTAAAAGGGATGGGATCTAGACAGCAGGGAAAGGACTCTTTCAACGATCTAACTGGAGATCCTCAAAAAGCCTTTATGGATATGGAAGGGGCTGAATATCTGTGCTCCAAGAAAGGTTAAAAAATGCATTACTTGCCACAGATGGTGTTTCCTCAAATATGTGAGCTCAAAAGTTTCACAGACGGCCTATTTCCTCATATAAAATGCTAAGATCCCAATTGTCTGACCTAAAACATGATTAATGGTTAGCTCCTACGGGTTAACATGCTAAATGTTAGCCACTGACAAATTGTAGTAATCTTTACCTACTGTTTTAAGAAAGTGGGCATGTCAAACTGACTATAAGGACTAAAAGTTTCATTATACCCACAGAAATATTGATATGTGATGATACTTTTGTATGGAAGTGAGCAGCTGAGACCTGTAGTAAAAGGTGTTAAAAATTGATAAACATCAATCTGTTTTAAATGTAGAAAAAGGGTCACATTGCTATTTTGTACTAGTGAAAGTAACATTTTTATGCAGGTGAAAACTGTGACTTCTAAAAACATGCTACTGCAAAGTTAACCAAGTGCAATGTCTTAACTGGTGACAGAAACCTGGGAGGACTGCTAGACTCAGACAATACGGCCATGGTAATAAAGGAGCAGTACGTATGAAGGAAGAAATCCTTGGGTTGTTATCACATAGTCGAACTTATAAAAGTTCGAACCCCATATGGTCGAGACCATAAGTTCGAACTTGTACAAGTGTGAGCGGAGGGGAGGTTTCCATTCCTTTCAATGTGGAGCGATCTCAGAGTTTGTATATTTAAGTAGCAGGGGGTGCAGCTTACAGCAGTTTATTTTGTTTTTACTTTTATCACTAGTCGAAGTTTTGTAACTTCGAACGGAACAGTTCGAACATTTCATGTTCGAAGTTATAAAACTTTGACTATGTGATATTGACCCGAAATCCTTTACTAACAAAACAGCTGAAGGACTACACATTGACAGAGCTAAGAAACACCATCTCATTACTCCGCTAGAAATGCAACCTTTTTCTGGAAGGCAGCTCATTCTGTTTCTATAGATCCCAGTTTAACATTTGACATGATCACAGGGAATGACTTTTTCCTACTTAAAAGATTTCTGAAAGCTCCAGGAATAAGGTAGTCCTTTTGAAAAGCCACCATATCAGCACGACTAGAAAGGTAACTACAAGTGAGTCTACAGATTCAATTCTGCCCAATTTGAAAAAGGAAGGTGAGGTACAAAAAGACACATTCAAAAGATTGTATGAATCCAACAAAAAAACAAGAAATAGTGCTAGAAAAATGTAAAGGTATAAACATTTGGCTAAGTATACAGAAATAAATCTTGTGCCAGCTGGTATCAAAGTCCTTCAGAAATCTAGTAATGGAATTAACACACAGCCAAGGATCTTAGCAAGGTCATGGCTGCCAGAAATAATGAAAGATGGATGCCCTCCATGCCAGAAAAAGCCCACCACTCAGGTTTTAAAAATCCTTTGATCCTAATACCTATTAAAAGAGGAGAAAACCTCATGTATAGAGCCTCATAGGTTAGTACTAGACTACCTGCCCTTGTGAGCCATTTTTTAAGACTAGCCAAATTTCCCATCACAAAGATAAGAGTCAAATCTCGTACCTTATGTCTATGGAGGTAAGCACTTTAACCATTATACCAGCCCGCAACCACCCCCAATAATAATCCTGTTTGGTAACTAGGTAGGCTCACTGGGGACAGTCCCTTTTCAGTGGTGACCCAGGAGCAATGGCTACTTAAGTGAACTACTCAAGGTCACACAGTAGGCAAACAGGAGGTTGAAGGAATCAAACCGTGTGCCAAACGAACTATAGGTAATAACCTTAACCTCTGCACTAACTACCACTTTTGATGGATTTGAGCAACAAGCCTTGCAACAAGGAATTTTATCATAAATAGTAGGACTAGACAGGTAGAACATTTTTTCTAGTCATCCTGATAATACCATATATACACACACACACATTTTTTTTAATTTGAATTTTTTTATTTGAATTTCAGCATTTTCTAATGGATTTCAGTCTTTCTTCCATTTTCAGAGGGAAGACACAGTGAACACCACTTTTAAGTCATGGTAAGAGTGTCCTTGCATTCATTAAGATGTGCCCACCAAAGATCAAAGAGCATCAGCAGTGTAAATTTCTTTGCCTAGTTTGCACACAGTTGTCAAATTAAATATTTTGTAGTGAAAGCAGCATCTTCTGTAGCAGAAGTACCTTATACAGAGAATTGCCTCAAACAGCTAGGCAGTCATGACTGAGATTATATCTAAGCTATGTAATATGAAGAGGAACTGTTAAGTCCCGAAAAAGGAAAGCAAGAAGCAGTGAGGGCATGTTTTACCTGGGTACTATCAGAAGGTTGTACTCCATTCTGAAACATTAGCAGATCTCCTCACTGGCCTAAGTGGAAAAGGCACCTAAACATACAGTGAACACTGTGAACAAAGACTGCCTTCAGGCAGTTAAAGAAAGCAATATGTTCAGTGCCCGAGTTGGCATCTTCTCATTTTAGGAAACCTTTTACAGTGTACAATGAAATGTCAGAGGCAGCCCTAGGAATAGCACTGTCAAAAACATTTAAATGGGAAGCAACTTCCAGTATGCTTATTGTAACAAACTAAGCAGGCAGAAGCCAAGTGTTACATACATATAAAAGGAAGAATGACCAGCAATTAACTATGTGCTTACTACAAGAGAGGCAATTCACTCCATTAACAGAACATGTGTCACTTTTATAGCTACACAAACAAAATGGGCATACAAAACTGTGCAAGTGAACCATATCTTTTGAGCCATTCAAAGTTCAGCACAGGCCAGGCTCAACACAATGCTGGTGGCTTGTCCCAAGTGCACAGCCCATCCAGTGGAAACCTGGGTGGATGAAAACTCTGAAGCTGAATCTGTATTTGTGTACTCTTCTAAGTTTTTAAGTTATTCAAGCCTCCAAGTCTGAATGCTTAGGTAAGCACAGCAGGGAGTGACCCATTTATTTATTTTTTCCCAGCCTATACCATCAAGAATACAAGCTGCTAACCCCAGCACCTTTGAATTTGTGATTGCTGCAGAAGTAAATTGCAGATATCTCCTAGTATGCTGTCATTGCAGACATCTCCATGAAATTACCTAGGAGTATTCTGCAAGAGCTCACAAATTTTTTGACTGACTTGCCATAAGTTCACCAACCTGGTTAAGTACTGAAGACCTTAATACCTGGGGGTAATGATGAGACCTATCACCTCACAATGTAACTCTTGAATGTAATGAATTCTTTGGCTTTAATCCCATAACTAGTCACTCATTTACCTTGGTTTTTCAACCTGACAGAGCACAACGACTTAGTGGCACAACCAGTTTCTTGGTATGACTATTATTTGGATCTCTTCAAACTTGGTCTTCCCTATCACTGCTCACCTCCTGGCATCATTTCTAGTGTAGATTTCTTAAAACAGTTGCTCCTGACATTTGCTGTCCTGTTTTTAACCATCTTTGTGACAGTATCGATGTTGACAATCCTAATGAGATAGTTATGACTGATAATTAGCCATCAGGAGTGCACTAGATTTAGTCACCACAGAGACTGTACACCTCCAACCAGTTGAGCACAACTTCAACACTGAAGGTTTACTCCGTTATCGTGTCCATACCAAAAGGCTACACAAGACTTGCATGCAGAGCTGTACAAGTTTCTCACTACTTGTGTACAAGATGGTCACCTGCGGAGTATATTGGAAGCATTAATAAAATTTTATTATGCAGTGGAAGTGCAGATAGTTGCATTTGACAATAGTAGAACCATGTGATATACTTGGTCTACATATGAATGTTAAACAGGTATGCTAAAAAGTAAAGTCCATTCACCTCACTCCACCCCCAAAATATAAATGAATTAATACATATAATTATGTTGTATGTCTACTGTATTACACAAAAAGTACAGTTTTGTACCTACCATAAATGTAGATGTTCGAGGATCCACATTGCTGCAGTCCTAACTATTGGGTAGTCCGCTGTCCAGTCGGCCCGAATACCAAAGTATATGGCTGACGTCGGTCAGGGCGCATTAGACTGACGTCAGTACGTCAGGGTACTAATGCGCATGACCGACGTCATATCCTCAGTCTTTTCTTGCCCCAGATGTCAGAAGACCCTGAAAAGATAAGGCCAAAAACCAAAAACTCCCAAAATACCTGCACCAAAAAATATATATATACAATATATACACAATTAGCAGAATATAACCTCACCTACACAACCACCCCTAAACACAGAGGGGAAGGAGGGAGGGTAAATTGGACTGCAGCAATGTGGATCCTCGAACATCTACATTTATGGTAGGTACAAAACTGTACTATGTTCTTCATTCCACATTGCTGCAGTCCTAACTATTGGGTAGAATCCCAAAGCAGAGGTAAGGGAGGCTGGCAAATCATAAGGAAGTAGGAACTGACAACATGCCTTGCAAAATAGCTGTGGCAAAACCAGCCCTAGACTTAGAGTAGAGAGGAAGGTGATAATGCTTAGAGAAAGTATGCACTGAACTCCAAGTAGCTGCCTCCAAAATATCCTTAGTTGCCACCCCCCTTAGAAATGCTGTGGAAGTGGCAGTAGCCCTAGTGGAATGAGGCCTAATCCCAGCTGAAATCTCCTTGCCATGATGGGAATAACAAAATGTAATGCAACACCCAATCCACCTAGAAATAGTTTGTTTTGACACAGGCTTGCCCTTTGAACTCAAAGCAAAAGAAACAAACAACTGCTGAGACTGCCTAAAATCCTTAGTCCTGCTCAAATAATAACGCAATAGCCTGTGTACATCTAAAGTGTGCAAAATCTTTTCCCCTTTATTTTGGGGATCTGCATAAAAGGTAGGCAAATGAATAGTTTGGTTTAAAGCCACACTAGAAACCACCTTAGGCATAAAGGAAGGATTAGTACGTAAAGATACCCTATCCTTATGAAAATCAAAAAGGCTCCACTGCCATAAGGGCCTGCAACTCAGAAACCCTTCTTGCAGAAGTAATGGCCAACAAAAAGCAGTCTTCCATGACAAGTATTTCAATTCAGCAGTAGCCGAGGCTCAAAAGGTTGTAGAGTAAGTTTCTCCAACACAAAATTGAGATCCCAAGCAGGAGTAGGAGCTCTACGTGGGGGTCTTATATTCTTTGCCCCTCTAAGAAATTGCTTGAACAAAGGATGCGAAAACAATGGTGGGTCACAATCATAGTGAGCTGAAATTGCTGCAGCATGAATCTTAATGGAAGAGAAAGACAAACCTTTGTCCAGTAACTCAGTAAGATATTGAAGAGCCACACTCAAATTTGGCTCAGTAATCTCCAAATTGTTTGCTGCACTCCAAAACAAAAATCTCTTCCATTTTTCTGCGTACACTTTCCTTGTACTAGGTCTTCTGGCTTCCATAATCACATTTAAAACTTGTTGAGGAAGCTGAGACCTGCTGTCATTCAAAACAGAATATGCCAGGCTGTTAGATGTAGAGAGTGAAGCTTGACATTGAGCAGATGACCGTCCCTCTGAGACAACAGGTGTGGAATCAAGGGTAAAGGCCATGGAGGCTTCCTTACCAGACTCCTCAGTAATGGGTACCAGTGCTGCCGAGGCCAATCTGGAGCTATTAAAATCATCCTTGGCTTGTCTTGTCTGACCTTTAGAAGCACCTTTGGAAGAAGAGGCAGAGGTGGAAAGGCATACACATGAAGATTTTTCCAACTGAAAGAAAGAGCATCCACTTTCCAAGCTGTGTGATGAAATCCTTGTGCAAAACTTTGGCAGCTGGTGGTTTAGTGGAGAAGCGAACAGATCTATGTCTGGAGTTCCCCATGACACTGTCAATTTTTGAAATACATGAAGATCCAGTTTCCACTCGTGGGGATCCATGATTTGTCTGCTTAATACATCTGCTAAGGAGTTCTGTGCTCCGGCAGAAACCTTGCCTGAAGAGTTAGTTGCAGACTGAGCGCAGTCTCCCATAAAATCATTGCTTGTCTGCACAATGGGTAAGAATGTGTTCCCCCTTGTTTGTTGATGTACCACATGACAGTTGTGTTGTCTGTTAGAATCAACACCTGCCCTGGAAGAAGTAACTCCTTGAAAGCAATTAATGCAAACTGAACTGCTAACATCTCTTTCATGTTGATATGTAGATGCTGTAGTCTGGCAGGCCACTTGTCTTGTATCCACTTTCCATGTAGATGAGCTCCCCAAGCAATATCTGAGGCATCTGTCGTTAGAATCTGACTTGCCTCTGGCCGGGTCACAGAGAGTCCCTTGTTTAGGTGACATTCCTGAGCCCACCACAAAATTCCTTTTGAATGCAAGGTATTATTTGAATGACAGTGTCCAAATCCTGGCAGTGCTGTGTCCACAGATTTTTGAGATACCATTGTAGCTTCCTCATATGCAGTTTGGCATTGGGAAGCACCAGAATACAAGATGCCATGAACCCTAAGGCTTGAAGGACTGTCCTTGCAGTCAGCCCGGACTGAAGAGATAGATGATGGAAGTAACTGGAAAGATTCTTTTGTTTGTCCGGGGTTAAAAAGGCCATCTGGGCTGCTGTATTCAGTCTCACACCCAGAAAGCACATGTCTTGAGAGGGTACTAGACTGGACTTTATTTCGTTCACAGAATACCCTAGGCATCTTAGCACTGCTATGACATATTCCAGATGCTGTAGAAGATCTTCTTTTTCTTGAGCCAGAATCAGGCAGTCGTCCAAGTAAGGATAGATTTGGATTCCTTTTAGCCTGAAGTAAGCTATCACTGGAGCCAGAACCTTTGTGAATACTCTGGGCACAGTAGATAAGCCAAAGGGCAATGCAGAGAACTGATAATGAGAATTTCCAGCTCGAAAACGCAGATACTTCCTGCAACTTAGTCTTATTGGCACCTGGCAAAACCTCCGGCTCCACTGAGCCTTCCAAAGAACTGACGTCTGGGACTGTCGGTTCCTCCACCCTAGGCTTTGCTGCTTTATCTTTGCGTTTTTTAGCCGAAGCCGGCGTCGGAGCATCCGACGGCATTTTATAGTTACAACGCTTCCCAAACACTAACCTGGCACAGTCTAACCTTCTCTTAATAGTGCGTTTGTTAAATCTAGCACAAGAGCGGCATCCAACAACGTCGTGCTCAGGCCCTAAACAAGGTATACACAAAGTATGGTAATCCCTATGAGGTATCTGTTTCCCACAAGAAATACAGTTATTCACTTTTTCTGACATCCGGTTAAATACTGAGGCAAGAAAAACCAAAATATTCTCAACGGGTACTTAGCCAACTTTGATTCGGTCTGAAACTCTGACTTCAGAAACTTTCAGAACGCCAACCTGCACTCGCAAAATTGCTTCTGCATCGGACCATGCGGCAAAAAAGACTGAGGATATGACGTCGGTCATGCGCATTAGTACCCTGACGTACTGACGTCAGTCTAATGCGCCCTGACCGACGTCAGCCATATACTTTGGTATTCGGGCCGACTGGACAGCGGACTACCCAATAGTTAGGACTGCAGCAATGTGGAATGAAGAACATCTGAGGGAGGAAAAAAAGAGGGCTCGTACTAACAGTTGCCCTATGGAGCAAGTGTATCATGTTCACTATACCTTAAATGGGCATCTTACATAAAGGTGAACCAGTGGTCCTTCATTCAACAGGCTAATGCTTCTAATCTCCTACAAAAAGGGTGTTTTTTATGCCAGTCTTAATATCATGGCAGTACACCTCCACCCCTTACGTGCAAGCTTGAGAAGTGGTAGTGGTAGTAGGATCACCACTCTGACACAAGTCACATGATGGAAGCACAGTGAGTGCTGCTATCACCCTACAAAATACAAACTTGTCAGACATGTACCTTCTGTACCAATAACCGCCAGGCAAAGTAAAACTGGTGACCATGGGACTGTAGCAATACTTTTCATTATGTTTCAGATACCTGCATTTCAAAACCATATTTTATGATGCCATTAATTAACCAGCTGGTGGCACAGCGGATAGTGTTGTCTCCTCACAGCAAGAGGTTCACCAGTTCGATTCTTGGCTGCGGTGCCCTCTGTGTGGAGTCTGCATGTCCTCCCTATGTTGTGTGGGTTTCCTCTGGGTGCTCCTATTTCCCCCCCACATTCCAAAGACATGTAGTGGGTGGATTGGGCACTCCACACTGGCCAGAAGTGAGAATGATTCTGCAAGTGTGTGGTGTGGAAAAACTACCATGGTAGGGCCAGCCACTCGTAAACCTTGTCTCTAGATGATTGTCACTGTTAAAGTGACACACTGACCCCATGTGCAAAAATGGTAAAATTGGTGTGTGGAGGGATGGATGGATTATTTAACCAGCTGTGGATTTCTACAAAATAATTTTACTCAGAATATCACTAACCTATGATTACATAATGCCTGTGATGGATACATTTCCTGTTTCAAGTGCATGCAAGGAAGAATATTAAAAGCTGAATTGCCAAAATTTGCCCCTTTATTCCGACTGACACTTTCTCTCTTACTTGTTGGCTGTCACCACATTAGGTATATGTATGCTGAGGTCTTAAAAAAGTTTCAGCTAGACAGTTTTATGACATATGACAGAATATGTAGATGACAGAATTCCCACTTTTAAAAGTCAGACACTGTCTCTTACACAAAATGAAGGAAAATCTGTCACACTTTTAATGTACCTTCTAGACAACAGTGTAAAAGCAAAGCTATGCAAAAATCATTTAATATGTTAAAATATCAGCTTTGGAGCTAGGCTTAATCTTACCTATTTTTGCTACATAAATCAAATTCCTGTGGTTAATTATTTGTGAGACTTCAAAGCTTAAAGTGCTCTCAAGTCTTATTAAAGCTGTACACCTTCAGCATGGATTCTATGTACCTGTAAGAGTTTGTGTTCACGATCAGGTGAGCAACAAGCTGTGACGAGCAGAGAGGGTCAAACAAATAGCCATTTCTAACACAAACCCCGAAAAATTACAAGTTTTTGCAATTCTCATCCACGGTGCACTTTGTACTATCTTTGTATGACTGCTCAGTTTAATAAAGTATGATTCCAACTGTTTTTCATTAACGTACATCGGGTAACAGCTGAAAACTAGGAGTTACATTGCTTTCCATCTTTTTAACTGTAATTTAATGACACAATTCACTTACTATAGAAATTATGATCACGAACAATAAATCAGCATTATAATAAATGCTCTGTTCAAATTCTACGGGGGACATCACCAAGATATCTGCAGTCTGTCTTCTTACTTGTTTTATAAAAATGAACTATTTGTCCCTGCTCTACCCCGGACTAAAGACAACATGTAACTCTATTAAAACCTAACTATCCATGTATGATGTGTTATATTTTAACAGCTATGTATTAATGACTCTGAAAAAGTATGCATCTTATGGAATAACATGGTCTATGCATCTGATGTAACATGTTCTATGCCATTAGTTTTGTATGGTCTTGTTTTGCTTTATTTGGAGCTTTTCTCCCCAGGCCTCCGCTGAAAATGGACATGTATCCAGTCGGACTATCCCGGTCAACAAAAGTAAAATAAATACATATTTAAAGATTAGCCTAGCAGCAATAAAAACAATGGCAAAGTAATTATATAAAAAGCAAATGCAAGTGAGGACATTAATTGGAGCCAGAGAAAATCACAGCACAACACACTTGGGAGCAAGTATGAGAATAGACCCACGAAATGGTATATCGGGCAAACAAAGTCAATGGCCAACAATCGTGTGTTAGCACATTTAGGGGACATCAGAAATGGGAGGTTTATAGGGCAAACAAAGTCAATGGCCAACAATCGTGTGTTAGAACATTTGGGGGACAACAGAAATGAGAGGTTTATAGGGCAAACAAAGTCAATGGCCAACAATCGTGTGTTAGAACATTTGGGGGACATCAGAAATGAGAGGTTTATAGGGCAAACAAACAAAGTCAATGGCCAACAATCATGTGTCAGAACATTTGGGGGACATCAGAAATGAGAGGTTGGAAAAATCCAGTAGCATATCATTTCCACATGGCCCATGGTGGTTCTGATGCCAGTTTATTTTTTTGTGTTCTGGACAAGTCCTCTTTTAGACAGGGAGATGACTACCTTAGTAAGTTATTACAATTCAAAACAAATTTTATAATTAATTTTGGCACTCTTCATCCTAAGGGTTTGAACCAAAAAGTAAATGTCTATTTAATTTAATGGTTTATATAATTTGTTGGAAACGCTGTGTAATCTATGGAGTGTTTGTTGTAGGCTAACACTTTGTGATTGGGGGGAGTGTTCTGTTAATTAAAGCAATTTAGCAATCATGTAATTAAGATGGCTATAAGAATATGATTGTATGGTGTGAAACTCACTCCCTAGAAGGCATTCAGCTGAGGTACCAGAAGTACCATTAAATTTTCCCAAACTATCGTGGGACTCCAGTGTGATTTTACTTGTGGAATATTTTTGCGTCGACATATTCTCAGCTTTATGTTTTTTCATCCTGTGGTTACACTTTTATTGTGTTTATCAATTGGCGAGTTGGCTAGTTAGTAGTGGCTGTACTATGGCTGGAACACAGGCCGAGCACAGCAATCTTTCCTTCATGGAAATTTGGAGGGAAAGAGAGAAAAGACTGGCCACTGGAGATCCATGGTCTCTGGAAGAAATGGACAGATGTGAGGGAGATTTAGCCCGACTGGAAAAGCTTCTCATAAAAGGAGGTAACTTTACTCCACAATGTTACACTGCTAGGGAAATATATCAGCCTGGACATCACCCCTAGAGGGCTTAGAATTGATAGTTTACCTACCTTCGAATTTTTCGGAGGAAGAAACTGACCTGTTAGAAGAGTGGAAAAATGTCTGTACTTTAGGGTGGCTTAAAATTCTCGTTAGAGAAATTGAAGATTACAGGACAAAGTCCAGGCTGAGATTTTACAACTGCAGGATGCCCTAGCAGGATCCGTACCTGAGGACTTGCTTAACATCAGGCTTAAGGAAGTAAAATCCCGAGTCTTAAAGTTGAGCGGGTCATCAGTCAGAAAAAAAAGCAAGCTGGAGTGTGACATCAAAGATTACAAAAATAATTGTATTTTTCATGGATATGTGAGTAATCAATGAACACTCAATATTCAGACCGATTTTAAAATCATTAACTTGTCTGATTTAAGTCTAAATAGGGATATTAAATGTTTTCTCAAAAGGTATGAAATTCATTCCTACCCGGCTTCCTAGTTTAGCAGACCTCTATTTAGAGGTGGGCCGGTTTTCTAGGAAGTTGCATCTGAAAAGTATTTTTTGAAAAACGTTGGCGCACAAAACACTGATGGTGAAGCAGTGAAAGTAAAAATGCTTTTGATGATTCCTTGTTGAATGTCTCCATATATGAAAATGATTTATTTGATTTTGATAAGAATTTAGAGGGGTTTGATAGTGATGAGGCAGGGGTTGAAGGCGGTGGATCTGTAACAGGGTATGGTAAAACTCCATGTTCCCCACACAAGTAATTTTGAACCTCCTAAATTTTCGACAGCTATTTGCCAGTTGAAAGCATTTTGTGTAAACAAAAAGTTGGAATATGCTAAAAGCAGAAAGAACTTTGGAAAGTTCAACATGAGTAAAAATGAATGGTTAGCTGTACAGAAATTAAGAGAAATTAATCATGAATATGTTAATACTCATGCAGATAAAGGTTGCAACTGGGTATTTTTTCTAGATCACAATATAATGAAATGGCTGAAAACTTACTTAATGTTGCTTCTGTTTATATTAAACTACCACCTAATCTGGTTCCATATTTCAATGCTACATTACTTTTGGAAAGAGGGGAAAGGTGTTTTTTTTTACCCCAACACGCAAGAGACTTCACGTGAAGAATCCTAGGGATGCAGTTTTCTTTACGATCCCCGGGGTACATAAATCCCTACAGACTCCTCCGGGAAGACCAATTGTTTCAGGGAGAGGTTCATACCTACAAAATCTAGGTATCTTTTTGGATTACCAACTCAAGGGCCATTTACCTAAAGTTATGGCTCATATAAAAAATGGGAAAGAACTTTGTGATCTATTAGGAGGAATGTATATGGGGAGTGATTGATAGATGTAAAAGTTCTGTACACCAGTATCAAAAACATTTGGGGGCTAGATGCTGTTGGAAAAATGTTGGGAGAAGGCCCATGCACCAACTATGTACTGCAACTATTAGAGTTTTCATTAACACACAATTGTTTCAACTTCAGCAATCAATATTTTTTGCAGAAGGAGGGGACAGCTATGGGAGCTTCATATGCCCCATCTATGCAATCATCTTTATGAACCATTCTGAGAATATGTTTATATATAATACCAAGTTTTATGCACAGCAGGTTGTGGTTTACAAAAGGTTCATTGATGCTTTGATTTTTACTTGTAGGGGCAACATGGAAGATTTTCATAATTTCATGGTCAGCTTAAACAGTAATACCTTTGGACTGGAGTTTACCTACAAGATAGATGCTCAAAGCAACCAATATCTGGATTTGGGATTTTTCAAATCAGATAAGGAAGAGATGCATTTCGGCCCCCTACACTAAGGATATGGCTATCAACAATTTTTTGTTGGCTAGTAGCATGCATCCCCCACACCTTTTGGCCTCATTACCACATGGGGCATTTAAGCTTGCCTTCAACAACACTTTTGACAAATTCACAATACACTGTGGACAGTTTAAATAGAGCTGAAAACAAGGAAATTTGACACAGCAAATGATATTCATTTCAGGAGGACCACATACAGTTGCAGAGGAGGAGAAGGACAACAGATTTTTTTTTTGTTTCCAGGTATTCCTCCTTCTCAGACACACTTAAAAGATTAGTGGATAGATTTTGGCTCATTATATGCTGTGATGCCACCCTGGGGGATTTATTTCCAAAGAAAGTAAGGTTTTCTTATAGCAGGTTTTTGAACCTTAAAAACAGTTGTTAAATATGGCTAAACCACAGCTAGGTGAGGGGCGGAGGAGTTGTTTTCCCTGTGGTAGGTGCAAAGTTTGTCGTAGGGTGAATAATTTAAATGGAGTGAATATTAATACCAGAAAATACAAAGCCATGAACAATTTTAGTTATAGATCATGTGGGGTGGTCTATGTCACAGGCTGTGGGGGTACACCCATGAAATGGTATATAGGGCAAACAAAGAGAATGGCCAAGACTTATGTGTTAGAACATTTGGGGGACATAAGAAATGGGAGGTTGGAAAATCCAGTGGCATATCATTTCCACATGCCCCGTGGTGGTTCTGATGCCATTTTTTTTATTGTGTTCCGGCCAAGCCCTCTTTTAGACAGGGAGATGACTACCTTAGTAGGTTATTACAACTGGAAACCAAATTTATAATTAATTTTGGCACTCTTCATCCTAAGGATTTGAACCAAGAAGTAAATACCTATTTAATTTAATGGTTTATATAATTTGTTGGAAACACTGTGTAATCTATGGAGTGTTTGTTGTGGGCTAACACTTTGTGATTGGGGGGAGTGTTCTACTGATTAAAGCAATTTAGCAATCATGTAATTAAGATGGATATAAGAATATGATGGTACGGTGTGAAACTCATGCCCTTGAAGGCATTCAGCTGAGGTACCAGGAAGTACCATTAAATTGTTCCAGACTATTGTGGGACTCCAGTGTGATTTTACTTGTGGAATATTTTTGCCTCAGCATATTCTCAGCTTTATGTTTTTCCTAACAGCCCAGATGGCAAGAAATCATCGTTACATTCAATACTAATGCTACAGAAGAACAGAACATACAGGGCTTTAAGTATGTTAATGGGAAGTAGCTGGATAATTTGATCACTTACATAATGAAAAGAAAAGGCCAACTGTACTCAAAGGCTTTTTCAACATTCAGACATCACTGTAAACAGACTATCCACTTTACTAGACACCAGGGAAACAGGCATCCGATATGTTCTGCAGAGCTTGGCTCCTTAATAAACCCAGTCTACTCCTGCATAGTACTGACAGTCATATATGGCCTAGCCTTAGTCACCAAAACAACCTTTGATGGTATTTCACCTTTCCTGCTATGACCCTTGTTCACATTCAAAATAACCATGACGATGGCCATGAGTATGCAGCATCCCACCCCACCAGGGCCATGTGGTCACATAAAGCCACTGGACAGTAGTACTCCTGCCCTCTTAAATGGCTGACAGAACTAAATATTATCAGCAAATAAATGAATGCATCAGAGGTATAGAAATAACCAGCTTCCTAGTCACCCTTACTACTACAAGCCATAATCTCTCTCAAACACAAACATACACAGACACAAAAGCCTGGTTCTGTGGCATACAGGGGAAGCAATGGAGCCCTGACTGTGATCCAGACAACCGTCACTTATTTAGTGGTCTCAGCACTGCAAGAGCCAAGCAGAAAGGGGGTCATACTGTTTCTAAATTTGCTGGAAAATTCCAAGCAGCACTGTGACAGCAGTATTTTGCAGGATTTTAAACAATTCAGCTGAAACTCCATCACTTCCTGTAACCATATTATTAGCAAAGCTTTTTCAGCCCTACTTAGGTTCATAGGTTGGAACTAGGCTATCGGCCCTAGGGCCTATGCAAGCCTAGCCAAAATAATTCCCTGGCTATTTCTTCCCACACTATTTACTTTCCTGGACCCCTGTCTAGCAGGGAGACTGACGTAATCCCGGGGTGAATTTCCTTTCTCCCATCCAATCATCAAGGTTCCTTTTGAAGATGGCCAAAGAGGCGCTCTGCTTGACATGTATGGGCAGTCTATTTCAGAGTCTGGGGAGTCTCTGGGTCAGGAACCTATTCCCTCCAGCATGTTTTGTTTATTGTGATGATAAAGTTTAGATCCCTGGAGCGTGTTGCTCTGAGGGATTTGGGATTTCTTTAATTGTAGCATGTCCAACAGCTCTGGGTTTGACATGGCCTTGTATGTTAAGCAGAGATCGCATCAGAGTAGACGATATGCGACCGACCGAGTATAGCTGGAGTTTTTTAAGGCGGTCAGCATAGGGCATCTGCTTTAGGCCTGGATTCTTTTACGGAGGTATTTATGCGGCCTTTCCAGTTGTTGCAGATGTCTTGACAGTTACATACCAAATGGGGCGTTGTATTCTATATAATGGATCTAATGAGGGATGAATACAGTGGGACAATGACCTCCTTTTTTCTTGATGAAACGCCCTTAGTGATGAGGTGTGCCACACAGAAGGATTTCCTGACTGTTGTGGCAATGTGGTTATTGAAGGCGAGACCACTGTCCACCTGTGTCCCTAAGTCTCTTATCACACTTTCGGTGTTTAGTGTACTGACACCTATGTGGTAATTCATGGGTACACGTTTTTTCCCAAAGGGGATAACTATACATTTCTTGGCACTGAGCTTGAGCCCATGGCTATGGCACCAAGCATGTTTCTGTAAGGCCCTTTTGTAGAGTATCCACATCATTTGGGGATTCAATAATGGCTCCCAGTTTACAGTCATCTGTGAACTTTGTTGGCCAGAGTCCATTAGTGTTGGCTTATACTTCAGAGAAGTAGATGCCAAACAAGAGAGGTCCCAGGACTGAACCCCGAGGTACTCCACTTGTCTGGAGCTGGATTTGGAGTCAGCTACTTTTACAGTGTGGGTTCTGTTAGTAAGCCAGTTGGCAACCCATCAAGTGACGTAGGGATTAATGCCCAGCTAAGTTTATCTATGATTCCAGAGTGGGGGATGGTGTCAAAGGCCTTGGTGAGGTCCAGATAGGCTGTGTGGACTGCCTTACCCTCGTTCACGGCTCTGGAGACTGATTCAAAGAAGTCAATCAGGTTCAGGAGACAACATATCCCTTCACAAACCCAAACTGGGTGGGGTCCAGTGTTTTAAGGTTGCCAATGTTTTTGTTTATAAGTTCCATGATAATACATTCCATGGCCTTGCAGATCAGGCTCGTCAGACTGATGGGGCGGTAGTTCCTGGGATCCAAGGTGGATCCCCACTTGTGAAGTGGGATAACTGTAGCTGTGCGTCATTCAGTGGGCATAAAGCCTGAGGTGAGGGTATGATTAAACATGACACTTAAATGAGGTGCCAGTTCATTTTGTAGTTCATGTAGTACACAGCCTGGGATGTCATCTGGTCCCATGGATGCTGTATTCTTAGCTTTGGAGAGTGCGTTTTTTTACCTGTATGGCCGTTATTACCGGAATTTGGCAATCTTCCGGTTTTAAAATGGGCCATTTAGGGGGTGAGAGGGGGGTGAATTTGGCACTGAATCGATCTGCCAGGATATTAGCAATATCCTTGGGATCAGTATATTTAATGTCATTCTGTTCTAGCTCAGAGCAGATCTGAGCATTGCCATTTAGATTCTTGGCATAGTTATAGAATGCCTTGTGGTTGGTCTTTGGAATATTTGGCAATTTTACTTTTTTAACTAGCTTTGGAGGATTTTATGAGGGATCTCAGCTTCTTACTGAGGCTGGTGAGGGAGTTTTTTTGCATCCTGGGATTTTCCTCTTTTCTGCAACAGTTTCTTCCTTTTGTTGTAAAGTTTGTTTATGGCAGGGAACCACCAGATTGGCTTCCTTTTTTTGGAGGAGAGCATCTTGGTTCTATTTGGAATGGCACGATTCATACAGGAGTGGATGTGCTCATACAGTGCCTTAGGGTAGAACTCCGCAGTCGAACTTTCAGTTCCCATCTGCATGGGTGTCATGAAGTTTGTAATTTCTGACTTTAGTAGCATGAAGTTGGCTTTGGAGAAGTTTTTCATGGAGGTTTCCTTACTGGGGGGTGGGGGTGGGATGTGGATGTTAAGGGTGATTAGCTTATGGTCTGATCTGACCAACGAGGGGGTGACCACTGGTGTGGAGCATCGATTTCTCATGTTGGTAATGACCAGGTATAGAATATTGGTACCCCTGGTGGAACTATGAATTAGTTGCTCTAGGGTGTTGGAATTTATGAATTCCAAGAACCGTTGGGCAAAGGTGTTGGTACACGAGTAGTTTTCTCAGTTAATTGCAGGGTAGTTGAAATCACCCAGTATTAGGGTGTTAGACTGTATCTTAATATTTTCCAGTATGCTTACAAAGGTGTAGGGAGAATCTTGGGGCATGGTGGGGGATCTGTAGCAAGCGACAATTTGGATTGCAGTCTTACCTAGTCTTAGTTGCACCTGGAGAATTTCAGATGCATTGTGTTGGGCAACTAACCTGGTGGTGTGAATATGGACACTCCTCCACCTTTAGTGTTTCGATCCTGGTTTGGTGGCCGAAAAGTGTGGTAAGAGTTGTAGCCTGGTATTGCAGGGGTGCTCTCTGAAGACTTGAACTAGGTCTCAGTTATTGCACAGATACCGATGTTCTCCATTTTTAGGAGTGCCTCGAGAGAGAGTGCATTCTGAGGTTTAGACTTCTAGCATTGAGTAGCATTACCTTCAGATTTTGCATGCTTGTACCTGTTACGGTGGTGGTTTTATCCTTTGAACTTTGCCTAAAAAATACACTATAGGGATGGCAAGATCCTTAGCCAGTGACCTGAATCCCATGGGAGACAGGTGCAGACCATCTCTAGCAAAGCATCGTGGTCTGTCGATCATGTCATCCCAGGCAGACAGAAACTGGATCCCCTTTGAATGACACCAGAAGCTTAGCCAATTGTTGAAGTCAATCATTTTGTCCTTATATTGTGGTATCATTCTGAGCGAAGGCAGGATGGTACTCAGGGATAGGGTCATACATGCTTGGGCCACATGATCCAAGTCCTCTTGCATGTCTCTTTTCATGTAGTCCAGGGAGGTACGTCTTAAGTCATTCACTCCAACATGGACAATGACAGAGTCATATTTGTACTTGTTGTGGAGTGACTTGAGTGGCACCCAACAGACAGCTCACTGTAATTTTCTCCTTGTTCAGCCTGGTGAGTGGGACATCAGTGTGCCTGACTATAGAGTCACCTATGACTAAAGTGTTAGGTACGTTGTCTTGCCTTAGGGGCTGTTGCTGGGTGGCACACTGGTGTTGTGAGCTATGTGACACTTTGGTTGTAATTGGTGTTTATTTGCGTTTCAGCTTCAGAGGTCCTTGTTGCTTGGGCAGGTTACAGTTAAGGGCCTCCACATATGTGGATTTAGTGTTGCTATGTGTGGGTGTTGGTGATTTGAGTTTAGAAGGGCTATGTGTTGTTTGAGGTGTAGTGCGGGTGTTAACCTTCTACTCTTGACTGTCTAGCACAATCTTGGGTGGAGACAGCTTTGTTTCCAGTTTGGCTATGTAAGTACATCTCTCGCAGGTTGTAGTGTTGGGTAGTAGGAGGAGAGGGTTGTCTGTGTACATGAGGCAATTGCTACATTGCCCCAGTATGCCCAGATTCACCAGGTGGACAGGAGAAATCAACAGATGCTGACCCTTGGACATGCCTGGTTTGGTGCTTTTTTTATGAAAAGTACAGAAGCTGTTTTCCCTTACCTTAGCAAGGTACTTTGCAATTATAGGCTGTTTAGTGCTTATGATTAATTTCTCCTTATTAATAAGAAGAGTTGAGTGCTTGCATCAGTTTAAGGCTTCCTAGTGCTTTCCAGCAGGTATTAGAGCAAGTGCTAGTCACAGGGATGCTTAAAGGTAAGATGAAATAAAATGGTTTATCCTAAACACTGCAGTGTGTACTAAAGAAGTTAGATGTGAAAGTAGGTAACTTAAGTTTTACCAGTCTAAAAAGTTAAGTTTTAGTGGAGAGTCACTATTTTTAAAACCGCAAAATAGATTGAAAGGTGGTGATCACTTTTCTATTCTGGTACTACTGAATGCAGTAGAATAGCCAATAAATTTAAATTGTTGAAGGGGAGTGATTTCACAAAATGATAATTTTGTGCTTACTCACACAAGCCAGTGAAAACAGAGAGGAAATGAGACATATGGTCAAATTAACATAAGAGGCAGACAACTAGAAAGACAGTGGTATTTAAGAACACGACAATGACCGGGGGGGGTTCTGCCTGTCTCAAGAGACAGAGCTGTGGTGTCTTTTGAAGTTTTAATATGCAGTTAAAAGCAGAACACAAGGTGAAGAAAACAAATCACAGCGCTCAAAATATAAAAAGACAATAAACTAATACAAAATACAACAAATAAATAAACAATTTAACAATTATTGTGGATACTTGGCTCTAGAGTAGAAAACATACTATTGTATATACCAGTGAAGTTTGGTTCCTTTTTTATATAGTTTTCTCTATATTGTTGTCACTTCTTAGTACCTTCTGCTCCTGTTAGTTGTCTTCCATCTTCCTTTACTCCTTCATAAATACAGTCCCAAAGTTATCCCACAGTCGCCCATCCATAGCACCTTCCATATTAAAATGTATCCACTATTCTTCCTAGAAACTGTTCTCTCCTTTAATCTCAGAGACCTGTTCCTGTGACATATCCCAGCATTAGTCCAGAGACAATAAATCATGCAGTCCCCATCAGGCACTCACTGGCATTACTGCCGATCAGAGTCCATCTCACCTCAACAGCAATCATTCACATGTGTGATGCCTAGGATTAGCAAAAAAAACTATCCCCTTCCTGCAAGGAGACTTTATTCTCAGATCCAGCTTCCACCACAAACATCTATTACTTCCTTCTCTATCTGTCCCTTTCTCTCTATATCCTTACCTAGATGTCAGCAGGTACAAAGTAACTACCAGAAAATTAAGAATGGCATTGACCAAGGTGCGTCACACTTTCCCATCCCACTACTGCATTTCAGACTGTCA
The DNA here is from genome assembly GCF_019279795.1 of Protopterus annectens. Taxonomy (NCBI): domain Eukaryota; kingdom Metazoa; phylum Chordata; order Ceratodontiformes; family Protopteridae; genus Protopterus; species Protopterus annectens. Next base: position 138,507,158 of record NC_056749.1, on the reverse strand, counting down.
TCATCCTTTTGTTTTCTTGCATCTAATGTTAAGTTAGGCAGCACATTAACTATACCATAGTTTGTTTACCGATTCAATGGATTGTACGGCTTTACATGTATGTGAACTGGATTATAAACAGACAAACGTGACATAAGCTGTACATTTAATTTAAAGATCATCTCAGAACACATTAGTTAATTGACAAAATGTACACAAATCAGAATGGCATTCAGGTAAGTGGACATCATACATGGTCTTGCACTGTATTAACATTTACTAGGCATTGACTGCAGTACTCTTAGAGATCAATCTAAGCTTGTGGCTAGTTTGGTGTTGACTAAAGTTCTAAACACCTTAACAGAATAGTTGCATTTAATGTCTGCTGGTTGGAGATTTCAGAATTCAAGTGCAATTTTATAAAAGGATTTCTGCAAGGTCAAACGGTAGTCTGATCAATGCATGTGCTGAATAATACCGCGACTGCAGTAATTTAGGGTTTAGTTTTGTTGCCAAATAGGGACCATTACTTTGGAAGATACTCACTATATCCACCTTTGCTTCATCCTTCGGCCTCAAAGCCACATACAAGTTTTCCCTTGTTTGTCTTAGGCATCACCAGTTTCATTCACGGTACAGCTCAATCACAGATTTATCCTGTCACAGCAACCCCAGCTACCTTACCCACTTCTATTTCAGTTTAATAGGGACTTCTATCTTAATATATTTTTCTAACCCATTTTTAAGGAAGACTTGTTCCCTTGCAGAATTTGACATGAGTGATCTGTAGCACATATGTGCAATGTAATGGGGCATATATTCTGTGATTACTAAGAGCTATGACTAAAGACACAACATGCAATAGAAATCAGTATAAACAAAAAAGACAAAGGTGACAATGCAATATATACTTCTTTTTTCACTCAATTTGTTAAAAGGGTTCTCCTATAATTCCAGAGATCTCAGTCCTGTGACACATTCCAGCACTTCTCCAGAGTAATAAAAGTTTAACAAACTTTAACTAAAAACAAACAAAACATAAATAAATAATAAATAAAATTAAAGAAAGAAAGAAAAAAAGACTATTTCTGCAGGAAGAGCAATCCACATGACCATCTATTTCAACTGTCCAGATGTCCATCTCCTCTTTTTGCATGTTCCTCATAAAATTTGTGGTTTTCTGGCAAATTATTGTAGAATGAAGCCATTAAATAATAATAGACATAACACCTTTTACTCTAGCAACTTTCTACGTTTATAAGAGCAATATTTAAAATTTGTCCCTATGTTTGAGCCTTTGTCGCCCACTATTTTTGGCTTTGTCCAAATTTCCTGTGCTAAGAAGCTGAGAGGTATGCACACAACTCTAAATATACTAACTATACAGCATGTAACCCTGGCAGTAAAGAAAACATTCCCCATAATCATATTTTAGTTATCTCACTATACTAAAAAGGCTTTCTTTCAACAAATCGCCACAGTCCATGTCAACCAGTTTGGCTAGTCCTAATTCATTGCAACATGGTACAGTGTTTAGCTGATATTCCAATAAATTGAACCCCGTTATCAGTTAACACTGGTTCCAAAATTACAGCGGTCTAGTAACCAAACACAAAGACAATGATGTTACTAGACAACAGAAACACTGAAATAAGCCCATTCCTACCTAGGAGACAGCAACTGTATAACAGCAATAAGGCTAAAAAAAGACATTATGTACAGCGTAGTACACACCTAGGAGGTTAAACATTTGTTCCATATTGTGACTTGACCCACCCTGCAAATTGCAGTATTACACAACAGCACACACCCTGTTTGGTCTTACTGCTTAAACATATTTTTAGCAACATTTCAGTGCATGTGATTTTATTAGGATATTCCACTAAGACAAATAGACATTTGCATTAGATCACACACAATGTAGAGCTAAAACAAGCAAACAGATCACAGTAATTAAATATTTGCAGCTCCTCTGTTTGCTCAAATTTAAAAAAGTTCTACCACCAGAAAACAACAGCTTATAAAAGACTAACCTTTATCCTTGACAAACTATTTTTCTCCGCTGAAAAAGCTATTAAATGTTTTAATAGTGGTAATAGTTATCAGGGCTTAATTAGCCAGTAGTAAACTCCTGACAGAATAGTTTTAAATATACATACATATATAATTTAAATATACATACATATATAATTTATATATATATATATATATATATATATATATATATATATATATATATATATATATATATATATATATATATATATATATATATCTATAGAATCAGAAAAATAATTATGCTTTAAAAAGACAGAACATCCCGAATGCAGAGTTGCGGCATCTTTCTCATTTAAAAAGAAGCATCTGTTGGTTGTTATAAACAGTAAAAGCACAACCATGGACTCTATAGTTTCTGTCTTACTTTGTTTCCATTTGTGTACAGTAACACAAGGAAGTACAGAAATGTCTAATTAAAATCCCATTGTGGAATAAGTACTGAATGAGGAAATACCTATGTTTAAGGATACTAAAATATGCAAAGAAAAACCAAGTGTGAGAATAAATCTGAAAAAAGGCAGCATCAGAAGACATGTAAAAAGCACAGTGGAACCAAAATTCTTCCTCTTTGTCAGTGTGACAGAAACCACAAAGACATCACTATAGGTAATGTGAAGCCATCTTTGGTTGTAGTATAGTGCTGAGGTGCCTACAAAAGGGACCCTACATGACAGATGGGGAGACAAGAACATGTTGCTATTGGAGGTACCATAAGGGAGTGAACCTCCCACAGATAATTTAAAAATCTGCTTAACAAACAAACAAAAACAAAAAGTAATTCACTCAGAAAATAGATAATGCTAATCTACTTAAGTCATGTCACTTTACCCACTCTGCCAGACACACATTAGGCATTTTCTTTAGCTCATCTACAGATTTATAACATTTCCAGAATTTTTTTTTTTTTGCATTTGTTTTCTCCCTCTTTGCCTCCACTTTGGGAAGCTGTCATACAGGCAGCCATCATGGATTTTGTGACTGGCTCAATAGCAGTGGTGGCTGATGGGATCATCTGCATTCTTCATGGTGGCATGCCTTTCTGCAGTGTGTTTATGCTCCAACACATTCCTACCAGGGCTACTCATCACCAGCTTGGATCTCCAAGTTTACTTCTCCCTATTATATGTCCACTTCTGTCCTGCAAGCATGGGAACAAGTTGGCTCATGGGGACCACCATCACAGATATGCACTTCCAGCAACCCCACCCATTTCATCCAGAACCCAAGGTGATGGTCAAACTTTGGTTATTGTTATCACATTCAGGACTTCATCCCTGTATGTTAAGGAGATTTTCAGACATCTTTTATCCATATGTACAGTGTGGCTTCCTACACATTTGGAATATAATCAAAGCTGCCAACGATTTTCGACAGACATCTCTAGATGCAGTTCTTATACTTTTTGCTAGAACTAGAATATAATTGGGGGGAGGCAATACAAGTTTTGCATTACCCCCAAGTAACCTGCTGCATTCATCTCACCCTGAACAAAATACCCTCATTGTCCAATAGGTCAACTAATTTGAAAAATGAGACAATGAGGAGGTCAGAGGCTCTCAATGAATGCTCTTAAGTATTAATGAGTTCTTTCTATAATACATAATGAGAAGGAGCAAAAAAAAAAAAAAAAAAAAAGACTTAAAGGGGGGGCATATAACAGGGCAGTATGGCAGATGCATAATCTCAGTGTACGTCTGGTAGCCAGCTAGCGGCTTACTGTACAATACAAAACACAAACAGAAATGGCCAGTCCACAGACACTGAGGTCGTAGCCTTGACTGCAATGCCATCACAGTTTGGAAGCAGAACAGACAGCGGGGGGGGGGGGGGTGATATATAGCTAACAGTCACTTTTCCAGATACTCCCAGAATAGAATAGGAGTAACTACATAGAATGTTTCGTTGTAAAGGAGGGACTATATATTTAATACTGAATCTACTTATGTCTGTGTTGTTCTGTAGTACTGACGAGAACTCTGAATACAAACAGATAATGTGAGTTAAAACAGAAGTTAAGGAATCAGCTTAGTTCTGCTGCATGACCGACCCTTCTACTTTAATACACGATTGTGTACAGCACACATAAGTGACCACGTACGCAATTAGAAAGCACCATTTCTTTCTACAGTTCTTACAAATGTACATCTATTAATTTTTGTGTATCTGACTTTTTTCCTGCGTCTTCAGATCATTACTCTGCTTGTCAACAAGTCTTAAGTGGATGAAAATTCATCTCATAGATTATGATTCCACAATGTTTGAATTAGCCAACGGCATCTTCCGCAGACCACTGCTAGTGCAATTTGTATTTGTGTGCATGTTTTTATTGGGAGGGGGTCTATTCTTCTTTTCCCACAGCTGTACAAACATGGAATTAGTATATTTAAGTTAAGGGGTGGATGCCAAACCTCTCCCCCACACAAGGGGAGGAGGGGTAGGGGGAAATGTTCCCATGTAAAATAAAATAATCTATTCTTCGGGATGAAAGTTCATCCATTTTCTTTTGCCCAGTTGAACCTCCTGCCACTTGAAACAGAGACAGAGAGAGAGCTGTTGTGGAAGCTTTACAGGCATGTGATCCAAGTTAATTGCCCACGTTTTAAATCACCCATATGCCTCTACAACATTTCCTTCTGCAATTTACACCACTGTATACTTAATGTTCTGTGGTAAGCCTCGTTTTGCAGATGTGTAGTTAGAAAGAACTGGATTATCGCAGTGCAGCCAATTAAACATACAGTATATAAAAAGACAGAAATAACTTGGTTATCCCACTGTAGTCAACTACAGACCAATCCTGACAACAGGGAGATAGGAACATGGTACAACATCAAAGGAAATAGGGGCACAGTACAAATTTTAATGTTCTAACTTGAATCAATGAGAACCCAAGAGGGAAGCACCCTTGCAATAAATTAAATAACCTATATTTCAGTGCAATAGAGCACAGTCTGAAGAGATGGTAGGGAAGCTATGTGAGGAAGCATTTACTGTATACACTGGGGCTGAAAGCACAGAACAACTTTCAAATGAGCAGCTGGTGTATTTGTGGCAAAAATGAAAAAGCTGAAGAATGTAGGACACGAGGCATTTCTTGGGAGAGTAACAATTTGGCTCTGAATTAAAAAAATGCAGCTTACTGTACCGGAAAACAGGCAGACTGTGAGAAGCAGTCCTCAACAGGTGTGTCACAGTGTTAGAGCCCATGTTTCTGTGTCTCTGGAAATCTCCATAGCAACCTCTAGCTCCAACAGAAATATCACAACTACATAAAACAGGCTGAGATCACCAGCTAAATGGCAGTATTAATTAATTAAGAAGAAGAAAACAAAGGCTGAGGCTTTATGTAAGCACCTGTATTATCAGTTCTATATTACCCAGAGATGCGACGATCTAACTCTAAGTTATGTACAATCCAAATGTGAGCAGAAATGACTGTTTGCCTAAAGCTCACTCTTTAGCAATCTTCTTCCATCACTGGGCATGACACACAGGCTTATGTGGGGGGGGGGGGGGGCTCTGCTAGCTAATTAACTGTCTGCCCATCAGTTAGCTCATGTTGCACTGTATGCTTATGATGTCACCCTCTGTGCAAAGAATACAAAACACTGAAACCACAGTGCTAATTCTCAAGGGAAGTTACAGTGTTTGCAGCCTTCAAAATATGCATTCCTAATAATAAACAACTGGGCCAATGCAAAAAGTTATATAAAAAAAAAACGGGCCAATGCAAAAAGTTATAAAAAAATTTCATAAACTCTCAAGTGAATTCCTACACAGATTTAAAAAAAAAATATCACTGGCAAGTTCTTGAGGTTGGACTTAATTTCTATACCCACAGTAATGGGGTGATATTAGTGAACAAATGGCAGACACCTAGTTTGCAGACATACTTAACTAGTATTTATGTTTATTTTGCCAAGTGTATAACAGACGGTCACTTGTTTAAGAAAAATGTTTCTCTATGTGTTATAAATTGATAGTCGTGGAATGCTTGTTCAGACACTGAAATTGCACTGTACTTACTTTGCTCATGTAAGAGCAAATAGAATAAAACAATCCCTATACCGAAGTCAGATTATGATACAAGAAGCACTGCACACAACATAGTCCTTCCTGTTTCAGGTGCACCACAAACAAACTCTTTAAGCATCTTCCTGCGACAGCAATAAAACAGCAGGGTTGTGAATACACAACAAAACATGCCACTTCATTTTACTGGTTCATTCTACTAACCCACAACAGCTGCATCTACTCAACACCCAATACATTCAAACTGATCAGTGTTAATGTAACCAGAGCACCTACCACAAAAGATAAAAATGGGCAAACAATGCCTGTACAATCATACAAAAAATGAGAAACTTGAGAACATTTCTGCAGAGAGCATACCATCTAGTTATTCACCCTTAAGACAAACCACAAATTAGCCTGTCTGCTCCAGGATTTATAACTTCTGCTGAGACTGCAGGCAAACCATACCACAGTCCACCATAACAGCAAACGCATTCAGTAGCTGCTCCCTCCTTAGCAGGTTTATCATTGGTTTCCAGCCCTCTCCGGTACGGTGCACCATAAGGAAACCCCTGCCATTCTTCTCTCTAATTCTCCTGCCTAGCGTCTCTTCCTTTTTTCACTGGCATTCAGTCCACAAACAAACACAAAAATGAAGGTAAGACTTTCATTCTACAGTGGGGAACTTCAGTGTCTGGACCACATTTCATCTATCAACATAAATATTACCTCAGGTCTTCCCATATTCCCATAAGCTCCCTGTATACAGGCTTACAATGACAGTAATAGTAGTTCATCTCAGTGGCAAGCCCACGGACTCAAAGATTCCAGGGTAACCCTAACCACCCTGTCAGAGACTGACTTGGCAAGATACAGAACAAAAACAGGGTAGATGTGGGTCAATCAACAGGTGCAACAAAAAGAACAGCAGGAGAACTATGGACAACAAAAGTCCACTACCTACAAAATTCGTTATTATTAACTTAAGGCTCCAAATTACTAGTAGATAATCTAAAGGGAAACACTGCGAACCCTTAACTTACTTACGCTGCTTGAACTTAGACCTACTAGAGAAGGAACACAGGTTTAGCAAACTGATCCCTTCAGGTAAAAGATATCTAATGTCTCTGGACTTGAGACACCACCTAAGGTAAGAAAACCAAATTCCCTCAAGGTTAAGAAAAGGCTACAACTCTGCAGATGATAGTCATGTCAATTAACTCTTAAAAAAAAAAAAAAGTCTCAACAGCGAAATCCTGTGATACAAGTACAGCTTTGGATTTTCCCAGGTATGCAGATGGGTGGTTGGTGTGAAATCCTTGCAAATGTTCCATTCAATCTTACTGATCACCCACCCCTAACCAAAATATGCACCATGTGTGACTACCTTGTGGAAGGATTTTCGCCCTGTAATGGTATATGAGAAATTCTTGCTCTGTAGTTGAGGAAGAGGGACAAGGCCTACCTGAAAACTGATAGACAAAAAATAAATAAATAAATAAAAAAACAGCAAGCAATACTATAACTCTGAAAGCGACCCAATAAAGCCACGGACGAAGGCAACCAGTATATGTAACGTTTTATTAAAGAAAAATTCACACTAAAAACACTCCATCTCCATTAACGCTGTTTGAAAATCCGTTTTCGTTTCATCACACTTCATCAGATTTGGGTTAGAGTTAATGGAGATGGAGTGTTTTTAGTGTGAATTTTTCTTTAATAAAACGTTATATATACTGGTTGCCTTCGTCCATGGCATAACTGGGTCGCTTTCAGTGCACCTTTCTTGGATTTATTAGATTCGTTTTGTGTACTTTTGCCTGTACTTGAATACTATGACTCTCAATAATGAGTTCCCGAAAGAAATGGAGAAGTTTATACCAACAGCATAAACATACACACACAACTGCCCCAAAACAATTCTCTCCAAAGGAAATACTAGAAGAGAAGGACAGTTCCCCATCTTTTGTAAGTTTCAGAAAGTTCTAAGATATATTTGTGTGTGTCTGCATGTATCTATATTTGACCAAAAAAAAAAAATGGGCAAAACCTGAAGGAGAGGGTAAGAGAAACACTATAAAAATGAAAAAGAAAACTCCCTATTAAAACTCCTGACTGAAAAAATAAATCAAGAACTAAGAGAAATCACACATGACCTGAAGATACATTTAGCAACAATAGTGGAGTAATGCTTCATGACATCACACTACTCTCCTGTGGCAAATCCGCTTTGCAAGTGGCTACTATGATGCGAGATCCACTTGACAGAATTCCACATACTCCATAAATGGTTGGGTAATGACATTGACACTGAAAGTTACCAATTAACATTAGCCTGTATTTCTGCTGTGTTGCTATTTGCAACAGGGACCTTTCTGAGACAAATTAACAGTAACAACTGCTTACGCATCCATGAAGGGTTGAGGGTAGGGAACAGGATCAAGGTAGCGATTACAACATAGAGAACAGGCTCCTTTTAACTGCCCTGAACATTCTAGAATCCAGGTTTAAATATTCATCTGGAAAACATGCTCCTCTCAGTAATGTTACTAACACATACCGCTACAAACTCTAGTACCACAACTGTCTGTTAAACTGTAGCTGACCTACACAGCCTCACAAGCACTAAGCCTAGGCAATGCATCATGTCCCTGAATCTCTCCCAAAAGTACACAGTACCACATTCACCATTCAAAGCAAACTGAAATCTCTGCATCGTAAACACTCTCTTATATACAACATCTAGTAAGTCACTGAAAGGAGATTGCAAACCAGAACAGATGAACTCTTTGTATTATGTTAGGCTAAGTGGTGACCATAGCAACAAGCCACAAAAGCCAAATAAGTCAAACTGTTTGCACAGCAGACAATTAAGCAGCTCCTAAGCAATATAGAGTCCAGAACATTTTTCCTGTGGTTTGAAACAGATGCAAGAACCATACACAGTACATGATGGAAAAGAAAATAGTCACCGCTAGTCATAAGTTCTCAGACAGCTTTAAAAAGTAAAGTGTTTGTTTGCACTTACAAAAAGTCATAGAAACCGAGATTCTGTGCCCCCTCGAGCAACAGTGAAAAAGCCTGAGCACATTAGGCAAAGCCCAAGAAGCACAGCAACCCACTTGGAATGAAAGTGCTGTTTAGATATCCAACCTGGAGCAGCAGCGATAATTATGTGGAATGTTGGCAGGATTGCAGGATAGTGAAAAAGTTCCTGGGTTGCAAAAAGGAAATGAAAACTGGAATTAAATCCTGTACAGATTTTTGGAAGAGCTAACAATCAACCCAGCTAACAAGCAGTTTAAAGAGAGGATACATGAAAAGGAGGAAGATGTACATCAGGATTTGAAATGCTGAAAGGATGGAAATGGGCCTACAGAGAAAAAAGGGAAAAAAACAGCAAACATTATGTGAAAGGATGGAAATGGGCCTACAGAGAAAACAGGGAAAAAAAAAAAACAGCAAACATTATGTGAAAGGATGAAAATGGGCCTACAGAGAAAACAGGAAAAAAACAGCAAACATTATGTGAAAGGATGGAAATGGGCCTACAGAGAAAACAGGGGAAAAAAACAGCAAACATTATGCAAAGGCCCTTGGGAAGGGGACAATGCCAAAGGAGTGAGTCATTCATAAAACAGATTTCACAAACACACTGCTGAATACAAAAATCAGTACCAATCTGACTGCAAATGGATGGATATAGAAACAATAGTGATTTGGTAGCAAACAATTTATTTGGCTAAGTATGAACAAAGCAAATGCACATGGAGCGACTATGGAAAGGTAAAGCATATGTGGGAAGGACAAAAGGAATAGTAACTAGGGAGAAATAGGGGAAGAAACCTCAGGGAGAGTAGATATAGGCACCATAAAGCTGTGCCATTAGCTGCTAAGAAACTGCAAGGGGAACTTTATATTTATGAGAATAACCTAGTTGCCTCACAGCCATGTACTTATATCAACAAAATTCAATATTTAGCCATATATTTGCCTGCCTGGTGGCATAGAGGAGTAAAACCCCAACTACAGTACAGGGAACCAGAATTTGACTAGGAGCTCTGGCACCTGATGGCACATGTAGGGGTAATGGGCATGTCCATATGCCCATGCTGGGAGGAGGGCGGATGGTCCCACCCAGCTCATGCCACTGTGCTAAGAACAAAGTCTCAGCTGGACAGTCCAACCCTGTTGTGATGCAAATGCCAGGAAGACGTGGGAGTGACCATCCACCCCAGTGGCGGTGTCTCCGGTTTGCACATGTGGGATGGCATTCACAGGTGGTCCTTGAAGTTATTCAAGTGTTCATATCACCAATAGGACAGAGTTAACTAAAAAAAAGAGTTGGCAGGATGCTTACAACACAAGACCCCTTCATAAATGCCTGATTGGTGGCTTACTTCAGATACTACAGTGTCTGTTTGAAGGCAGGCTTGATAATAGACAAAGGGGCAAAAAAAAAATACCCTGTAAAGTAGGATCCTGCAAGGTGGCATTTTTATTCTGACGTATAAAGACACGACAACTGAGTAAGTATTTGGAGAGGGGGAATAAGAGTCACTATCCTGAAAAATGGCTTAAGTATGTCATAAGAACCCCCTACTTTCTAAATATTTCTCGGAAAGGTTGGTTATACTGTCTCTTCAGGAATGCAGTCTTAAGCTGCGTTGCCTAGATTCCTTTAGGAACCACTGACAGAATGTGTATAATCTCCCCTCTAGCATCACTGTTGCTGCAGGACCACACAGTGAGGTATGAGTTGTGTCCGCTAAGGACTTGTGCAGTTACAGGCATGTTTAGTTTCACTTCCCTGCAGCAGAGCAGCAAATGTCATTCTACAGGCAGCCTGCTAGAACTGCAGAAAGCTAATCCCGTTCCAGACTGATACCAGCCCAACTTTACAGAGCAGAGGCCCTATCACTTTAACAAATTTTACTTTAACCCGTAAGCCAGAGTCTCCTCCCTGGAACCATTTTAGTTGTGACCCAGCCCATAAAGGGCAAGGGTTAAGTGCAACATACATACCTGGACAATTTAATGTACCATACCAACATGCACATTTTTGGGAGGGGAAGGAAAAACAGTACACGGAGAAAAAAAAATACAAAGGCACAGGAAGAACTTATAGAACTTAATACAGTTACCAAAAGTCAGGACGGATCCCTACATCTGTAATGTAGAGTCAGCTATTACAATAGGCTTGGACCAGCAAGACCTTTTGAATTGTTTGCTGTTGATACCATAACTGCAACTAGGAATCTTTATAAAGAGAAAGCCTCCAGCAAACGTTTGTGCAGTGGACAGAGCAGCTGGACAGCTAGCAGTAAGAATCAAAATGTATCGCACACTGCACTAGGGAGGAATCCAAAGAAAATGTTAAGAAAATTGGCTGTCTAAAAGAAAAGAAATAAGGATTCAAGGTGTGTGTGTGTGTGTGTGTGTGTGTGTGTGTGTGTGTGTGTGTGTGTGTGTGTGTGTGTACCTACCTCAGGTGAAATCACAGAATGCAATGACAAAAGGTTAAATTGCAGTGATAAAGCGCACAAAGTTGTTAATCACTGTTTACAGCCGAGGGTGATAATATCTTCACCTTGACAATTAACATCCTGATGTTATGTTAAAAAAATGCAACCCGTTCTACAAATTATTGAAATAAAATGAGATTAGACTGGCAAAGAAAGAGTTGTCAGTAATGCTGGGCTTATTATGTAGGGTTTTGTTTAAGGACAGACCTGGACTATTTGTCAAGTCTACAGTACAACAGGGAAGGTAAACAGGAAATATGATCAGGAAACAAAATGCTGACAGGAGGCAATGTATAAATGGCAAAGATGAAGAGGAAGGAACGAGATAAATGGACCAAGGACTGCAGCTACAATGGGATTACATAAAATTAATTTAAATTAATACTGTTTCACAGATAGGGTAGAATACTTTAAGAGCCCTGTGTCAGAGGAAGGCAGACTGTAGATCACTGGATAAAGTTCAGGGCTCAGGGGTGACTGATCTGATGCTGGAAGGCATGGAAGGTCACTGGAGCTGAACATATGTCTCTTGCCAGTCAAGAAATCCATTTGTGGCTATATATATATATATATATATATATATATATATATATATATATATATATATACACACACACACACACACAACCTCAAACCAAAGTCAGCCTATTCCATAATCATGAAACAAACTGAAGACTTTCAAACAGATAATGTCATTAACCACTTCAACTATGTGCAAATTCATACCAAACCATGACAAAAAGTACCTGCTAAGGATACATGCAGCCAGACAGTAGAGTATACCAGGGTGGAAAGCTTCACAGTGATGTGGTGGAACACAGAGGTATTAGCAGATGAACAATGAAGGACTTTAAATGTGTACTGCACAGGATTGTCAACCAAAAAAAAAGGCTCCTAAGGGTACAGATGCATTGTGTATCCTGTAAAATCACCCCCAATAAATCAGGTTATCCATAACTTACAGAGTACAACTAAATGAAAGCAAGCTTCTTTGAAACCTCCTCCAGGCTCAGTTGCAACTGTTTTTTCGATAATAACTCCAAACCTCAAAACTTTTTGGTACAAAGACTTAAGCAATAAAAGGTAGAAATGTTTGTTGCCAAACTTAGAGAACCCATAAGAACAAAAATAACCAGGCATCCTGTAAAGGAATTACAGATACTTCGGAAATTTTATGAAAATTTGTACAAAACAGAGAAGTTTGGAAATCAAGAAAAAGCACAAATGAAAATATTTATGGAGAACTTAAATATGCTAAGGTCAGAGGTGGAAGAAGCTAAACAATTGGCAGTTAAGACAGGAGACGAGATAAAAATGGTCATGTATAACCAATCTGTAGGAATGTCTTGAGGAATGGATGGCATTCTGGTGGAAGTTTGGAAGCTAAGAGGGAAGAAAGTGATAAATGATCTGGAAGGTTTTGTTAACAGTATTTTAGGAGGTGGAGAAGCACCAACATCCTGGAAAAAAGCGGTGGTGGCTGTAACACCTTCAGATGATAAAGACCCATCAGATCCAACTTCATATAGGGCCATCTTAAATTTTAAACCACGGATTAAAAGTGCTCATGTCTGGAACAGCTAAACTTACAGCAAATATGTTGCTAAAATTAATAGCTATGGATCAATGTGGTTTTGTGCAGGGGAGGCAAACATTTGACAACATTAACAGAAGATTGATAATTAAGAGGGGAAGCAGAATGGAAGAAAATACTGCCGCTGTTGGTGGGTCTTGATGAAGAGAAAGCATTTGACAGAGTAAGCTGGGATTTTATGAGTTGGGCAATGGAGGCATTTGCATTTCCTGATACAATAGGGTTAATTAGGAGGATATAAGAAGGACTGGAGGAAAAAGTCCAAGTGGAAGGGTTCCTCTCTGATAAGTAGTATCTGAAAATTGGAACCACGGAGGAGTGTCCTTTTTCCCCTTTGTTATTTGTGGTACATTTAAAACCACTGGCAAAGAAAATAGGGGACTCAGAAAATCAAAGATATAACAGGTATAGTATTCAAGAAAAGTTGGCATTATTTGCAGAGGTGCTCGTAGTACCAGAAAAAAAGCTAATAAGTCGTGAGGGACTTGGGCACCCAGGTTGATAGCAAACTGACTTTTGACCACCATATTTACACCGTTGTACGGAAAGATTTCTATATGGCCCACTTCATTAGTAATGGTATCTCATCTAGGGACAAGGTGGTCATAACATCCTTGTATTCTTCCCTTATAAGACCCATTATGGAGTACAATGCCCTTTTCGGCACGTACCTCACAAAGTACATGCAGCAGCTGGAGAGACCACAGAGGTTCCTCACCCGGAGAATCCAGGGCCTCAAACATCTACCCTGCCCTAGACAAATAGGCTAAAAGTCCTGTCCCTCTACTCAGTCTCCTACAGACTCCTCAGAGGTGACCTCTGTCTGGTATACAAAGCAATCTCAGCCCCGCCCTGATGGGACTGCTGCATATCTGCAATTCAAGCTCCACTCAAGTAACCCGCACGTGCGACCTCAACCTGGTTTGTGACATCAATAGGACTTGTTGGCGGGACAGATTTGTGTCCCAGAGACTCCCCCTTTTGTGGAATAGACTCCATCTCCATGTAAAGCAGAGTACCTCATTAAACCTTTTTAAAGCACAACCTGGACAACTGGATGGGGAACAGAAAATATACCCCTGGGACTCCACCCATGTCCCTGCTGGACAGTGGCATAGGATGCTGACTTGTTGGAACATGGGCTAAATTCTTGGCTAGGCTTGTAATTGCCTCAGGGCCAGTAACCTAGTAACTTCCTATGAATGTACAGCGGTAAACCATGTACCCACACACTATACTTTATCCTCTCTCCAAAATACTTGAAAAATGCATACACAAACAGTAATGCACTACCTACTTCAAGAAAATTTACTCACACCTACTCAACATGGTTTTCATCCCAATCACAGCACTACTATACCTCTTCTGTCCTTTCTAAATTCCATCTCACTTGCTAGAGACAATAATAAACTAATTTCTTGTCTTTACTTAGACCTCTCTAAAGCCTTTAATAGAGTCTCTCATCCTCTTCTCCTACTCGAACACACAAACCTAAATTTCTCACCTGTAACTGTTTCATGGTTTGACAGCTACCTTTCAGACCACTACCAGTCCGTCAAGTGGCTTACAGCCTACTTCCCCCTCCTCCCTGTTAAAATGGGTGTTCCTCAAGGGTCCATCCTTGGCCCACTGTTTTTCAATATCTTCACTAAGCTTCTCTCCTCTTCCTGTCCTGAGTCATCTCTAGTACAATACGCAGATGACTCTACAGTTAGTACTACTGTTGACTCTGCAACTGAACTTCTCAGTTACACAGACCTCCTTCAACTCTGTCAAAAACTGGCTTTCCAATAACCAAATTATTCTCAACCCCCAAAAAAAAAATAAACTATTACTCTTTTTCCCCAAATTCTTAAACTATATCAAAACCTCCTTCCCTAGAACATCTCTAAACATATACCCCAATACAGGTTGACACCAGCACAAAACCATTAGGGGTTACTATTGATGATCACTTAAAGTACTACCTACACATCAATATTTGTATCAGGAAAGCACATCAGAAGCTAAGACTCCTGTATCATTACAAGAAATTTCTTTCCAAAAAAGTTAAGCTAACCCTATCCAACTCTTGCCTCCAACCCACTTTATTCTATAGTTCTCAAACCCTAACCAACACTGGACTGCTTGCTAAATTAGAAACAACGTACAACAAGGTAGCTAAATTTGCTGCTCAAAGTACTTATAAGTGCCATCACTGCCTGTCACTGAAGGTAATTAAATGGCTAACTACCTAACTTGCTCTTAATCAGTCTCAGATAATTCACTCTGTTCTCTACAAACCCTCCTACTGCCCAACTCTATCATCCCTAATTTCTCACTATACACCAACAAGATTCCTCTGTAGCTCCAGCCAAGGCCTTTTGTAAACCTACAAACCTAAAACTAAAATCGGCCACAATCTCTACAGCTTTAATACCAACAAGGCTTGGAAAAGACTTCCTCTTAAAATTAGGTCACTTGCAAAACAATTCAAAACTGCTACTAAGCAATACCAACAGAACAAATGTATCTGCTAATCCAGTCATCCCACTTAAACATACTACCAGTCTATGCTCCATCTCCCATAGCTCTTTCTCTTTTTACTCCTACAAACTATTTTCTGTTTTCCACTTCTTACTCCTAATTATTACAGTGTAAATATTTTTGTAAATTTTTGTCTATTTTTTTTTAATATTCTTGTATGTAATATGTGAAAAGTCACTGTCTATCACTCTGTATGTTATGCTTATCAAACAATGTTGGAGCTTTTCTCCTCAGGTCTCTGCTGAAAAGGGCTATTAAGCTCAATAGGACAAACCCGGTCAACAAATGTAAAATAAATAAATAATAAAAGAAAATGGTTCAGCAATATCCATATTTACAGTGACATGATAGTAGTTAGCACTATGGGTTAAAAGGATTCTATTATGACACCTAAGGATATGTGGGAAGAATGGGCCAGATTCAATACATCATACACTAAGTGTGCACTGTTCTGATTGAACAGACAGAACAGGTATAACTCACACCTTCTTCCTCCTAATTTTAATTTTTCTACTGATATCCTTGCAGCTTTAAATATTGACAGGGATTCATAAAAGCTACCACAAGCAATAGCAGTGGCTAAAAATCTCACAGGAAGCTCAGGCTGTGCTAATGATCCCCCAGTGTGAAACAGGCAATAGTAATTACAGATACCTGCCCTTGTGAATCTATGGTTTAGTCAGAGTTGTTATTTCTGTAATGGACCATATTTATGTAACTGGTTATTGTTTGACAGACCAGATATCTTTCCATTTGTGTACCTACATTATTTTCTGCTATCACAAAGAAACCAAAGTAGCACAAGTGGAGCTCCAGAAATGTGGGTTTAAAAAAAGGGGGAGTGGGTCAGACAAACACAGCCAGTGAGCTTGAAAAAAAGAAGCTTGTATACTAGCTCATACATGGCTGGGTGGGTGGCTGGGTACCTGTCTCTTATTTAAGGGGTACAAAGAAACAGTGCAAAAGCTCAGCATACCACACAATACACATAATCCAAAGCAGAACTCAGGTCTAGAGCAGGAGTATAGCCCTAAGCAAAGAAAATCTCTTCAAATTTGCTGACAGAAAAGATCCACAAGAAAGAATTATATGGCTATAGGTTCATTGGTAGGTGCTAGGCCATCGGCCCTTGGGCCTATACAAGCCCAGCCAAAAAGGTACTCTAGCTTCTGCCACCCAAGAAAATTATTTTCCTGTGCCACTGTCGAGCAGAGCCACAGAGGTGATCCCCGGGGTGAATTTCCTAACCCATCCAATCATCAAGAATTTTCTTGAAGAGTGCTAATGAGGGGCTTTGTTTGATATAGATAGGTAGTCTATTCCAGAGTATGGGAAGTCTCTTGGACAGGAATCTATCCCTCCGGCATGTTCTGTTTTTTGTGGGGACAAGGTTTAGGTCCCTAGAGCATGTAGCTCAGAGGGATTGGGACTTCTTTAAGTGGAGCATGTCCAACAGATCTGGGTCTGGCATTGCTTTGTATGTTAGGCAGAGATCACCTATGATTAGGTGGTATGCGACAGAGTAAAGCTGGAGTTTTTTGAGATGGTCTGCGTATGGCATCTGTTTGAGACCGGTAATCCTCTTTGTGAGGTATTTCTGCTGCCTTTCCAGTTGTTGTAGATGTCATGTGAGGTACATACCAAAAGGGGCATTGTACTCTATAATGGGTCTAATGAGTGATGACTAGAGGGGAACAATGACCTCTTTTTTTCTGGATGAGAAACCTTTTGTGATGAGGTGTTTTTTTATTGAAGGATTTCCTGACTACTGTGGCAATGTGATTATCAAAGGAGAGACTACTGTCCACCTGTGTCCCAAGGTCTCTTATCACACTTTCAGTGTTAAGTATACTACCACCTATGTTGTAGTTCATGGGTACAGAGTTTTTACCAAGGGGGGTGACAATGCACTTTTTGGCATTGAGCTTGAGGCCATGGCTTTGACACCAGGCATCTGTCTCATTTAGGCCTTTTTGTAGGTTGTCCACATTGTTAGGAGTTTCGATTATGGCTCCTAGTTTGCAGTCATCTGCGAACTTCGTTAGCCAAAGACTTTCTTTGTTAGCCTGTACTTTGGAGAAGTAGATGGCAAACAGGAGAGGACCCAGGACTGAACCCTGTGTCATAAACAATTTGTTCACTAATCTCAGCAAATTATGAGTAAACTCGGTCCTAGACTATTTTTCTAAGGCCTAATCCTAAACACAAATTTTTAAATTTCCCTTGAACATTTCCAACTGTTATGCCTGCATATCGTCCACATTACTTAAGAAGGTAACCAGCCCAGATGAAGCAAGATCTGCTTTGAAGACTAAATCAACATATACCAATAAATCTAAAATAAATCTGAGTGTAGACTTAATGTAATCTTTTTGAGTGACTAGAAAGAACAAAATATGTGATAAAAATGTTGCTGAATATATACCATGTACACAGTGTAGGCTTTATTGAATCTAGCCCAATACAAAAACTGAGAAAATGGAAGCTCTTGCTTAGGGATATGGATAACAACATACATGTAGTAAAAATGTTTTAGTCACTCATTTTATACACAGGTCAAGCATACTTTTGTCAACCAATGGAGAAGTTGTGAACAGCAATTAATAAAGAGTTGAAAAATATTCACTGGAAGGGGAAGGAGGGCAAGAATCAAGTGGGCCAAGATGATCCTCCCAACAGAACATGGAGGTTTAGGATTACCCGATCTGAAGACATATTTAACTTCTACACTGATTCATTGATAGTAATTAGGCTAACGACAGAGGGTGGGGTGTCTTTCTAAGCCTAATCATGTTTTTCCAAATTAATAATGATGTCCTATCCAAAAAGGATATTGAGGGCCAGGCATTTATAAGACTACCTCTGTCCATAACGGACATGGGTGCCAGCCCAGCGTAAATTTCCTATTCCTCATCCACTGGTCTAGGTTGCGCTTAAACAGGATAACAGAAACTCCCTTCACATGGATTGGAAGCCTTTTCCATAGGAGGGGCATTCTCTAGGACACATGTGTCTCTCCAGCATGTTATGTTTACGTCACAGACAAAACTGAAGTCCCTAGTCCTTGTAATTCGTCTTTGCTTGACTTAAGAATATGGAGGAGATTCCTAAGTGTTGGGTTTGTGTATGCCTTGTAAGCCAGGCATAGATCAACCCTCAGCAATCTATAGCAGACTGAGTAGAGGGAAAGGGCTTTGAGGTGCTCTGCATAAGGTAGGTTTGTTATACCTTGTATTCTTTTTGTAAGGTACCTTTTGGGGTTGCTCTAGTTGCTGGACATACCTGGTTAGGTGCATACCAAAGGGAGCACCATACTCTAGGACTGGTCTGATAAGGGTGGAGTACAGTGGGATAATGACCTCTCTGAACCTATATGTTATGGCCTTACTTACAAGTTGTGCAGCATAAAAGGATTTCCTCACCACTATAGCCAAATGGTGGTCGAAGGTAAGGCTACTGTCTACATGCAAACACAGAGCCGCGAGTACTGGGGCAGCTCTTAGAGATGTATAATCAACATGTTAATTAGCTGGGGTGTTTGACTTTACAAAGAGTACAATTATTCATTTCTTAGTGTTGAGTTTAAGACCTTGCCTTTGGCATCATTTGTTAGTCAGAGATATGCCTTCTTGAAGAATTAAGACACAGTTAAGACTTCTATACATAACACAAGCAGAAAGCTACAATTCAAAGTGGAAAGAGATTATAGTGATTTAAGGAGAAAATTCAAGAAATAATGAAAGACAGAGATTTTAGATGCAGGTCCTTAAGAAGAATAACAACAGTCATACAAAAAAGTATATTCATAAAGTAGCAGAAAATATACTAAGCCAACACAGGAATGGAGAAATAATACAGCATATAGGACTGTTTGCAATTAGGTGTACAGAGAATAGGCAAGACGGGGTGGAATTTACCGGAGAAAGTTGGCAAAGGAACAAAAGATATTGAGAACAAATAATTAGGGGAATGTAATGGAATGAGAAGACATTTGGACTGCAGGCTAGAGATTGCCTTCCTTATCAGGGATCAATGTTATAGTACAAGCAAAGAGAAAGGAATGGGGGGAATCCTAAATAAAAGATCTGTGCTGTTTGAGTTTTTAGCTGAATCTTGAACGTAAGTTGCTGTTACAAAGGGGATAATTAGTAGGGTATATAAAGTACTGCATGATAATTATTAAAATCAATCAGATGAAGTTAAAAAAGATTCAGAAGAGAGACCGGATAAGCAATTCATAAGGAAATAACAAGACATGGAGATCCCCCAAGTATGCAAAGTCTACAAGATTTAGGATTTTTGCTTGGAAATTTTAGTGTCTTTACATCCCAGGCAGACTAAAGAATTTTTCCTCAGGTAGATGGCAAATGGTGGTGTGATGGGGAAAAAAAGGGGTAACTGGGAACGTGTGTTTTGGGGATGCAATGCATTAGCAGACATTAAAAACTCCCTACAGAGTACACTGTCAGAAATATTGGTGAGCAAACGGGTGCAACTAAAGAAATGGTTCTTCTGTGTTGGGTAAAGGATCTGAACTGCCTAGACATAGTAAGAGCTTGTTAAGTTTAATTCTGGTGCCTGCCAAAAGTGCAATTACTGGAACATGGAAATCAAAGTCTAAACCAAATATGTTTGAAGTATTGAATATTATAACAGAGATGAAAGAACTGGAAGTGGTATTTTTAGAAAAAGGTAGGAGCAAGTTACTAAGGAAAAAAATGGAAATTGTGGGAACAATATGTAGAGAATAAGGTTTTTGAGGAGGAGTGAGGTTTGAAGGAAGGAAGGAAGGAAGGAAGGAATTGAGCTATTTATGTAATATTAGACTGATGATAGCTATACAAAAAAAAAAGTTACATATTGTTTGTAACTGGAATATATTAATATGGTTTGTTTTCATTTATATAAATTAATGATTTCCTATGTCTTAAGTGATAATTCAATAAATTTATTAAAAAAATTGTATGCACTGAGGGATAGCAAAACTACCTCAATAATTGAATGTGTTGAATTTTTACTACAATTGTTATGCCATGAGATTATATATTTCACTGGAATGTATGCAGGTTTAAGTGCATTACTTTAGGGTGAGATGGATTGTATTATCAAGAGATAAGTTTAAATGGGTTGTTCAGACAAGGTATATTTTAGATAGAAACACACATTTTCTAAACAAAAAATGTATAAAGACTTATGTAATCTAGATGTGTTTATATGGATCTAGTGCCGAAGACATGTTTCAGAACATTGACTGGTAGAACATCGAGCCGAAATGGGTGAAATTGTAAAAGTTTGACAAAGAAACAGCAAACATGTTTTTTGCAGGGGGGGGGGGTCACCCCCTGCTAATTACACCAACTCAGAGATTTGCTGCAGTGGGGAAAAAGACCCAACTCCACTGTATAATGATCTGAAAATATATAGTCTTCCTATATTAATCTGCAGTATCAGACAGCGGAAAATTTTGGCTTAGCCAACTGACTGTCTGAAATTTTGACTATACACACCTGCGAATTTCTGTACACATATGTAAATAACTATAAGTTATACATAGATTTGTATTTTTTTTACAATACATTATATATATATATATATATATATATATATATACACACACACACACACACACACACACACATATACACACACAAACACACACACGAGTAACATATAGATAGATAGATATATAAATACATATTTTATGTATGTGTGTGTAAGTACCTACATCATTTTATATGCATGCAATTTTCTACATAAAATATGTAGATGCCTTTGTAATACACTATATAAAATATATACAGGCACATACAAACACACTTGAAAAACAGCAATTGTACCGGGGAAGATATTAAAGGTAAGCAGTACAATACTTCCCATAAGGATGAAAAATACTGAGAGTTGTCCAGAAGAAGGAGCACAGTTCCACAGTATCTTAGCTATACCCCCACCACCACCACTAATCAAACATAAACAGCTTAATGTCTACAGAAATGATAGTACCAAACACCTTCAGTTCAAAATGCAGTATTAAGTACAATTGCACAATGTGACTGGAATGTACAGATAACAGAGTGCTTACCCAACCTAGTGCTCATGTACCAGATACCTGTGGCATTTACAAATATCACATTCTTGCATTACCTGGAATCCTAAAATACCTTTTGCATTATGTTTACTCCCTTAGCTGATTTAATAACACTGTTAAACAAGTGTGGGTCACAAAATTAACACTAGATTTCAAAGCTGTTCTATACTTATTTAATTGTGTAGAATTCGGACACACACTATCTCTTGAACCATTTAATTGCCAAAAGAAGTCAAAGATGAGTTTATCTACTCAAAAGTTGAATGCATACATACATATGCAAATAAATAATGTAGGCTAAAACATCTGGTTTGTGTGGTATACCAATGAAAAAAAAAAGAATTGCAGCTCGTTTAAGATAAGCTAACACAACATCACTTGTTAAACAAAAAAAAAAATGAATGTATCTACAAGTCTGACCATCAGAACATAAAAGCCTGGAGAATGTGGTGAGAACACAGCATACCAAATGCACTGCAACTTAATTTAAGGAATGTCTACATTTCGAATTGTTCCTTGTTAACATCTGGTACTGCAGCTTGTGTAACATCTGTAAAACTGACCAGCAATAGCAGTGACTAAAAATCTCCCAGGAAGCTCAGGCTGTACTAATGATCCCTCACTGTGATACAGGCAATAGCAATTACAGATACATGATCTTATGAATCTATGGTTTAGTCAGAGGTCTACTGTTATTTCTGTAAAGGACCATATTTATGTAATTGGTTATTGTTTGACAGATCAAATATCTGGTATCACAAAGAAACCAAAGTAGCACAAGTAGAGCTCCAGAAATGTGGGTTTAAAAAAAATGGGGGAGGGGGTCAGGCAGACACAGCCAGTGGGCTTGAAAAAAAGAAGCTTACATACTAGCTCGTACATGGCTGGGTGGGTACCCGTCTGCTATTTAAGGGGTACAAAGAAACCGTACAAAAGCTCAGTATACCACACAAGAGTTTTTTTTTTAATCCAAAGCAGAACTCATGTCTAGAGCAGGAGAACAGGAGTACAGCCCTAAGCACAGAAAATCTCTTCAAATTTGCTGACAGAAAAGCTCCACAAGGAAGAACTAACTATATGGTCATACACAATTTGTTCACTAAGCTCAGCAAATTATGAATAAACTTGGTCCCATACTATTTTTCTATGGCCTAGTCCTAAACACACATTTTTAAATGTCCCTTGAACATTTCCAACTGTTATGCCTGCATACCATCTCTGGGATGTAGGAGGAAACTGGAGCACCCGGAGGAAACCCACGCGACCACAGGGAGGACATGCAGACTCTGCACAGAAGGCACCCCAGTTGAGGATCGAACCAGAGAACCTCTTGCTGTGAGGTGGCAATACCTACAGTTTCAAAAACAAATGTAGGACGGAGAGAAAAAGTTTTTACTGGTAGGTGTAAACAGTGTCCAGCATCTGGTTCAGGTTATGAGCTTTAGTGAGCAGAAAACTTACATTATGAAACAGAGTTTCACCTAATTATCCAAGGTTAAAAAACAGAACATTTCAAACAGGGCAAAAGCAGCAGCAGTCAGCCTCCGCTAATAACCTAACCTCCAAAATGCTGTTTCAGATAAGGTTTAACTGAACAGAAACACATTACAGATATACAATAGCAAAGGATGCCATGACAAAATCCAAGAGAAGATTCTAGGCAAAATCAAATTGGCATGAGCCATAAATTTGTCTAATCCTGCCAGGTGGCCCAACTGGACCACCATATACAGACATACCTATCCTGCCACTATGATGCCGTACACTATGGACCGTTCACTCTGCTGACACTTCAGCTTCAAATTGCCTGCTTATGTCCTTCAGGAAGTTACATCACTCACAAGGGCATCAGTGGCTGAGAATAGATATTACTTTGTCTTCAATGATGCTGATCCTTATGGTCTGCAGCAAGGGAGTCTAACCACTTTGGCAATGTAATTATCAAAGGAGGGATTACTATCTACTTGGGTCCCCAGATCCCTCATTACGTTTTCCGTATTTGGAGGGCTACCACCTATGTGATAGTTTGTGTGTACTTTGTTTTTTCCAAAGGGGATGACTATGCACTTTTTGGCATTTAGCTTAAGGCCATGACTTTGACACCAGGTATCCGTCTCAGTGAGACCCTTTTGGAGGATGTCTGTGTCAGCAGGAGAGTCAATTATAGCCCCTAGTTTGCAGTCATCTGCGAACTTGGTCAGCCATAGTCCTCCTGTGCTTGCCTGTACCTCTGAAAAGTATATGCCGAATAGGAGGGGTCCTAGGACTAAGCCCTGGGGAATGCCACTTGTAACCAGTTTAGAGTCAGACCTAGCTCCCACAACTCTCACCATGTGGGTTCTGTCCGTGAGTCAATTGGCAACCCATCTTGTGACATAGGGGTTTATGTTCAGGCTGGTGAGCTTGTCTATAATACCAGAGTGGGGAATGGGGGTCGATGGCCTTTGCAAGGTCTAGGTATGCTGTGTGTACCACCTTTCCCTCATCTATAGCCTAGGTAAATGTCTCAAAGAAGTCCACCAGGTTTAGGAGGCATGATCTGCCCTTAACAAAGCTGAACCGGGTAGGGTCCAGTGTTTGGAGGTTCCCAATGTCTCTATTAATGAGTTCTGTGATGATGCGCTCCATAGCCTTGCAGACCAAGCTAGTCAGGCTTATAGGGCGCTAGTTCCTGGGGCCTGTTGTGGCTCCACCTTTGTGGAGTGGAATAACCATTGCTGTGCACCACTCTATGTGTACTTGGCCTGTAGAGAGGCTGAGTTTGAACAGTGTGTTTAGGTGAGGGGTTGGTTCATCTTTGAGCTCGTGTAGGATGCAGCCTGGGACACCGTCCAGTCCCATTGATGCTGTGTCTTCGGCTTTGGAGAGGGCTGTTTTAACCTGAGTGTCTGTGATTTCAGGGGCTCTACATTCTTCCGGTATGGTTACGGGCCCTTTTGGGGGTGAGAGGGGGGTGAAGTTTGCATTGAACCTGTCTGCCAGGATGTTGGCAATATCGGTTGGTTCAGTGTATTTTGTGCCATTCTGCATTAACTCCAAGCAGATCTGAGCATTGCCACTTAGATTCTTGACATAGCTAAAGAATGCTTTGTGGTTATCTTTAGAGTCCTTGGCAATTTTTCTTTCGAAGCTCGTCTTGGACAATTTTATGAGGGATCGTAATTTCTTGCTGATACTGTGATCAGGGATGTCTTCCCTTCTTGGGATTTTACACTTTTCTGTACTAGTTTCCTCCTTCTATTGTATAGCTCGTTTATGGCAGGGGTCCACCAGACTGGTTTCCTTTTCTTGGAGGAGTGAGTCTTAGTTTTGCTTGGGATAGCACGATCCATGCATTCTTGCAGGTGCCTGTAGAATGCATTAGTAAAGGATTTTGCAGCTTGGACAGCATTATCCTTTAGCATGGGGACTTTGAAACTTTCCACCTTGGTCTTAAGTAATGTGAAGTTTGCTTTTGAAAAGTTTTTCACAGTGGTTTCCTTGTCCAGAGGTGAGAGCAGAATGTGGATATCCAAAATGATTTGTTTAGGGTCAGATCTAACCAGTGAAGGGTTGACTTCCGGTGTGGAACACCGGTCACCCATGTTGGTGATGACCAGGTCCAATATGTTGCACCTCTGGTGGGAATGTTGATCAGTTGATCCAAGGCATGTGAGTTTATAAATTCTAGGAAATGTTGGGCAAGGAAGTTAGTACTCAAGTAGTTCTCCCAGTTAATGTTTGGGTAGTTGAAATCACCCAATATTAGGGTGTTTGGTAGGACCTTTATGTTTTTCAGTGTTTCCAGAAATGTGGAATGGGGGTCCTGGGACATGGTGGGTGATCTGTAGCAAGCTACAATTTGAATTGCAGTTTTGCCCATTGTTAATTGCACTTGGATGACCTCTGAAGCATCGTGCTGTGCCACTAACCAGGAGGTGTGGGTATCCTTGATGAATATGGATACTCCCCCGCCTTTTGTATTTCGGTCCGGGTTCTGTGGCCGAGATGTATGGTACAAGTTGTAGCCTGGTAGTGCTGGGGTGCTCTCTGGAGCCTTAAACCAGGTTTCTGTTACTGCACATATATCAATTTTCTCCATACTGAGGAATGCCTCAAGTCCATACATTTTGAGGTTTAGACTTCTGGCATTGAGTAGAATTACCCTCAGACTTTTGTTACTTATGCTATTTACAGCAGTGGGTTTGTCTTTTGAGCCTTGCCTACAAAAGGCACTATGGGGGGTGGCAAGAGCCTTGGCCAGTATTCGAAAGCCTAAAGGTGACAGGTGCAAGCCGTCTCTAGCGAAGCAGTGTGGCTTGTCAAGGGCACCTTGTACCAGGCATAGTTTACTTGCTGTACTGCCCATCTTACCAGTAAAGAGCTCCAGGTGGTGTGGAATGCTTCATTTTTACATAGCCATGAATCACTTTTCTGCTGTTCTGCATTGAACAGTGGTGGTTCCGCTTTGTGTTTTTTGCTTGCCTCATATACTGCAATTACAGCCAATTGGCACTGTGGTATATGAGCAAATCTGATAACTTCTAACACAAAGTGAACCAATGAGGACATACACAGAAGTCATCCAATGATGTGCTGCTACAGCAGTTTTTGCACCACTGCAATACCTTTGAAAAGGGTATTGTGGGATACCATTTGCTGAATAACCTTGGTAGCTTTGTTGTTGCATTTGGATTTTCTTCTATTCATGATCCTGCCTGTCTTCTTTTCAGCACAAAGGGTTGTGGACTTGTGGAGCTGAAGTGACAACGACTGGCACCTTTCTAACAAGTTAACTACAAACTAGTGAATAAGAAAGGTGAGCTATTTAATGTTAACACTTGCAAAAAAATGCTTGAAATAACTGAATATTTGATTTTTTGATGTTTGTATCACTTTAATTTTGTTCCACAATAACAGTCTGTCACACAGTTAGTATTAAGTTAGAGTTGTTTTTTTTTTGTTTGTTTGTTTGTTTTTTTAACACATATCCATGATAAATAATCCTGAATCATATCAATTCATCAAAAATCACAGCTCTCAACTAGTCAGAGACAAATCCAGAACTAATCAGGGACACTTTTATCACTACTAACACGAGACATTGACTGAATAACAATGTGTCAGTTATTATACATTTTATGAAGTAAAGCAAGTCTATAACTCTAATTTAATTTTCATTACTTACTAAGGGCAGCACAGCACCTTTTCTCCAAAACTTAAGCAGTTTTACGACAGATTAAGAGTAACAGAGCTAAAATTAGAGGCAAAATCAGGGACAGTTGGGAGGTATGATTAAAATTCCTTTGTTATAACTATAAAGCAATGCATTTTAGCCAACCTGCAAGTTTCCTAGTTGAAGTTGCTGAAAAGCTGTTAGTAAGTGTTCCACATTTTGGAGCTGGAAAGTTGAGACCTACAGCTGCTCTCTTCACTTAATTATGCTGAGGTACATTTTATGGCTCCTACTGCCAAGACAGGACTAGGGGTCATTTGTTATTGACTTAGTAAAGTCATTTAGTACTTACATACTTGTTTATTATTTTACTTATTTACTGCGGTGGTGGTGCTGCGGTAGCGTTGTCACCTCAGTTAGATGTTGCCAGTTCGATTCTCAGCTAGAGCGTCTTCTGTGTGACGACATGCATGAATGGGCGTTCCTTCGTTGAAGGTTGTGCATTAGGCCTGGCAAGTCAGCACGTAAAACTCTACTGCCAATCATTAGTGGACCTCAGTTTCGCTGTGGCGACCCCTAACCAGGAAAAGCCGAAAGACGCAAACTGAAAATTTTGATTGCTGGGAAAGTCTGAGTAGGTTATCTCCAGACCAATCATTTGTGCAACTTGACACTTTGCAGGCTTAACTGATAAAGGAGAGCATGTGGAGGGGTTGGAAAAACTGGTATATGCTTTTTTAGTTTGTTTAAATAGTTGATTAATGTTAACACATAAATAGGTCTACTTAGCAGAAAATGACTAGAGATTGCAATGTATGAATCCAAACTATGTGCTGTCTTGAAAATGAAGATATGCAGCCATTCCAGGCATCTATCAAGAAAAATGTTGCACTGCTCTTGAAAATGGTTTGATGTACCTGAACAAGTGGTTTAATTTCTCAGAGGCAGAAGACAGTATCGCTTTTGCAATAAGTCACTTATTGCACAGCAAACCACCAGAATTTAAACATGTAAAAACTGTGGGCACTGCCATGGGCTTATTGCAGAAAGTTGACTTGGATGCATTGCATGATGAACTCTGCACACCTAAAGAAAGCTTGACACACATCATTGCTGATTCAGCTTTTACATCACCATGAGACAAATGGCAGAAGTTTTTCAGTGCCACCCATACTGCTGAAGCATTTCCAGTTAACTTGTTTAATGATGTGTTGGCTGTGTTGTCCTTGCCCAGGAGCAATGCCTTTCCAGAAAGAGTTTTCTCTTTGAAGAACGCCAAGTGGCATTTGGAACAAGAGAGCCACCATTGCTACGGTGAAAGCCGAACTGCAGGTTTTCCTGAACAACAGCCTGACCTGCCATGAGTTTTATGAATCTGTTTTGCATGATGACAAGCTGCTGTTATCACCAAGTAAAAGCTAGAAATATTATTGGAGAAAGCACCAGATGACTTGAGTGAAACCATTCCAAAGAAATAGACCAAATCTTATCTAACGCTATTAGGCCTTAGAATTATCTCCATCTGTAGTTCTGTTTGTGGTTCACCACATGTATAATTGTCATTGGCTGCATTTGTACTTACTACCATTACTATTTTTTCACTTTTCACTGTAGCAAACCAATGCCGCTAGTCACTTGGTGAAATATGTGGAATTGTTTTTGACATTTGCTGCTTCTACGGTTGTTTGAATTATAGATACTACTATGATACTCGACTAGTCAAAATTAAAGTATTAAATGGTTTATTATCTGTTTCAGGTTGTTGTTAGGCCACTTTATCCTGGCTCTGTTTATTGGCTGTGGTGGGTTTACTGTAGGCTTATAGTTTGCTGTTTCTAGAAAACCTGATATCAATCCAATAAGATTAAAAACTGTGATAGAAATACATATTTTACAGCAGTTATGCGATAGTTTTGTATGCTAGAAAACTGTCACAAAAACTGCTCTAAAACACGCTTTCTATAATGCAAAATTTACCCCTGCAGCCCCTCACAAACTTTTTCCTCATGTCTTTGGAGCTCAAACATCTACTGTCCTGGATTTTCTCTTTAAAGAGTGGGCAAACCTATATTCATAGAGGACTCAAATGAAGGCTGTCGAAATATATTGCAGTTCAATATGCAAAAAAAAAAAAAAAAAAAAAGAAAGAAAAAAATCACAGTCACTAAACTGAGAAATGAGGCTACCAATATGACCTGAAACTTTTGTTTTCTGTAAGGACAGAAGTGACAACAAAAACAGCAACTTCCTTGAAAAAGACAAAGTTGAGCCAGGACAGAATGTCGCCTACTTGCAGCATCCCAGGGTAGGATTGCCTGAAAAGCTGGAGATGGGCACTGCCACCTGCAAATACTATACTCTTTTGTAATTTATGGAAACTAAAGGGTCTATTTCACCCTGTTGAAGGCCGACAATATCGAAGCTGATATTGTAGACATCAAAATGTCGAAAGCGAATGTCATCTTGTGTGTAAACGGAAATCTCCGCAAGGGGAGATTTCCATTTACTGCAATGTAGTGCGATCACGGAGTTGGTATATTTAAGTAGCGGGGGTGTGGGGGTGCAGGGGGGCTTGCTCCCCTGCATAGAGAAATGTGTGTTGTGTTTGGGTGGGGTTTTTTTGTGTGTGTGTTCGATGTTCGGGGGTTTCGACATTTTCGTCTCGCTTACGCTGTCGACAGTTTGAGTTTGTCAGCGTAATGTTGTTGCGTCTTTCGGCTTTTCCCGGTTAGGGGTCGCCACAGTGGAACTCTGGTCTGCTAATGATTGGCAGTAGATTTTTACATGCCGAGTTGCCGGCCCTGACACACAACCTTCAACGAATGTACGCCCATTCACGCATGTATCCACACAGAAGACGCTCTAGCTGAGAATCGAACAAGACAACATCTTACTGTGAGGCGACAACACTACCGCAGCACCACCACCGCAGTATAAACGTGAAACTAAAGACTGACGAGCTAAGTGCAGTTTAAACAAATCTGAGTAGTAAGGACTAGTTAAATGCATAAGAGTTGATGCAGCTGATGCAGCCTAATGGAACAATGTTCTGTCTGTACTACAAAAATATCAAAATGCTTCAAAATCATGAAATGACATACAACTTTTAAGTTACTCATACATGCAACTACCATAAATGAGCTGGCTACAATTAGAAAGCTATAAGCTTAATTTGTATCCATAAAAAAAGAACAAGGGTACTGCAAGCAACATAAATTCATTCTAATGCACATGTCAAAAACTTCTGATACAATAGCAACATTCAACACATACAGAAAGTAGGTAGGATTCACTTTACAGCTTTAACACCTAAACTGGAAAACCAAGAAATAATCAATTTAGACTCTATTCTGCACAAACCTTCATTTAACTTATAGTTTAACACCGTCTTTTAAAATTTGCAACAAATGTAACAAGTTAACTGGGAAACAAAATTATTTATAGTTTGGACTTTATTCTGGCTACATGTATTCATTTAATTCACACCAACACTTTAAATGTCAACATGTTGCCAGGCTTGCAGGAACAGTCATAACAGATGAAAGTTAAGTGATAACCGAGCCTCTGGACAATGTGGTTCGCACTAAGGACACTGGCCAGTTACTGAATTAAAAACATCAAGTGCTTGATTTCAAAATATTGACTTCAGTTTCCCATATAAGAGGTTTTAGATGGAACAGAATCGTTACTCTACTTAAAATTGTAAATAAACATGCACGGTATCGCAAAGGAAACGCTAGTATTCCAACTTAAGGTTACCCGACCTTGGTAACAGTCAGAAAAGAGTGTCTTTTTATACTCTGACAGGTATCCACGTGAGTATGAGCTTTAATTTCCAAAGCATGTGGTTTAAAACAGAGATGCTCAGGAAGTGACACAACAAAAGAATATTAGATAAATAACAGTGATTTAAGGTGACAGTTGCACTAAAGCAGAGCACGTGCCTGAATGATAGTTTTGCAAAATGCAAGTCTACAGAAACAATGTCATTATCATTACCATTTAAGCAGACTCTGCCCAGCTGTCCTGAGCAAAGTTGGCGGTAAACAGCAAGATGAGGAAGGAAATGGTTGAGTAAAGTTTTGTGAGCCACTCTTGTCAAACAACACAAACCTAAAAGCAGCCAACCAAGCAAAGCACAGCTTTTTAGTTTCACAAGGTGTAACAGCCTGGCTGGCAAAAACACACTACTGCACCCCTCCAGCTGCACAGGAAAAAAAGCAAAATAGTAAGATGTCAAGTTTGAGATCAAGTTGTCAGTGATTTTCAGTTAGACCTTTTCCGATTACCCACGTTTTCACAAAACTGAAAACGGAGAAAAATTAACAGACATCACATTTTCTTACACTATTAAGGTTTAAGATAAATGAGCAATTACAACTCTTTTAGCCCATGGAATGGATGACAGTGAAATAGGTCAGTATAAATAAATGCTCAAGAATCCCAGACAGCAACAAGTGCTTTTCCAATGGTGTCCCTCACAGAGACAGAAAATACTAACATATGCGAGAGTGAAATAATCAGACTCTGGTAATAATAATAACAGCAACCCTCAGGGAAACAGCTGTCAGCACTTACCAGTTTGGGCTTGTTCCGGTTCTCTTCTTCAGCTGTTTTCCTCCTAACTCCTTTATAGTTGGGATCCCCCCGGGGGTCATCCCCGCTCCCCCAGACCGTGAAGCCCTGATGCTGGTTATCCATTCTTATGTCCAGATGCCCTTTGGTGATGTTCTACCTTCCCCAAGTTATCTGGCCTGTTGGTGTTTGTTTCGCTGTTTTCCATCCACTGCCTGGCTGACTAGCCCAGATCACGTCACGCGTGGGCACTTTGTGGCCCTAGACGTACACTTCGACCCGTCTACAGAATCACCGCCGTTAACAAGACAACAATAAGTTGATAGTTACAATGTAGCTATCTGCAATCCGCCCTGACGTTACGTGCCGTCCACGAGCACAAGAGCCTACCGTTACAATAGCAAGTCCGCCTCCTAGTGCGTTAGCTGGGCGGGGCAGTAAGCAGTGGGTATGACGCTGTGAGCGACTCCCAGCGGGCGAGGTACCAGCCCTAAGCAGTGCGGCTCTTGGATTTACAACTCCAGCTGTTGTTACCAAGGCTGTCAATTTGCCATCCTATGCCCCTTCTACTTGACATCTGAGATGTTAAAGGTTTTATTTACTTACAAGCTTTCAGGTGAAGCTAGTGTGAAGAAGAAAGAGGAAAAAATCACGAAAGTGCAATTACATAGATAGATGCATACATACATATTATTGTGAATAAGGTACTGAAGTTTGGTTTAATGCATATTCTTAGTCATCCTTCAATTGTCCACGCCTGTCACTGGAACTGGAGAACTGTTTCCGGCTTTGTTTTACAACAGTAACCCCGGACTCAATAAGTTACAACGTATCTCTTAATTGTTTGCACGTGTTTTCGAACGAGTAGTGCAAAATATTCATGTAAATTAAGTACTAAAAACGTGTGCATCTACAAAAACACTCCTAGAGGCTTGGTCAAATGCATGATCATGACTTACTCCTTGCTTGTTCAGAAATGTGCCCGGTCTGCTGCCGGGTAGTACGGGTACCAGCTAACGGACTAATCGATGTTATGTGTAACTTGTTGGTGGGGGAGTTCTAATTGTAGCAAATTGCTTGCCTGTTTATGTTTGAACGTTAGAAAACATTTCCACATCGTGTTTTACTACAATTCTAACCATTCGTTTCTTTCTTCCTACTTGCAGCACGGTATATAGTTTTACCAGCGCAACAGGAAATACAGACAGCAAACTGTGCAGTCAAGCTGTGCCCTGCATAATCATAGTTGCACTGCGCTGACTTGTCCTCTGATTCACTCCCTGTTATACAATAAATCTCAATGTTATTATGTGAACTTTCATCTCTTTCTCTCGCTTCTCTTTCTAAGCATTTACAGTATTGATATCGGAGCAGAGACATGGTAAACTGTCTTTACACCTACCTGCTTATTTGTATGATACTTTCCTATTCACCGTTCTACTGCCACTTGACAGTAAATAAACCAGAGATCTTGTAATTGCCGTGGACAAATAAATGCCTCTGCTAAATGTTGGAGAGCTGCATATACAGGTGTGTGATAAACCAATTACCAAGTGCAAGCCCAAGAATATTACAAACGGAACAGGTGTAAAAAGCCCAGTATCATTCACATCATTTATTCATTGTTTTATATTAAAAGTAGGACATGAAATATCACGGTTTGCAGAATTATTTTGTCATTTTAAGAGTTTTATTAAGATAACTGATATACTAGTTATCACAGGTTATAAAAACAAAATCTGGTGACTGAGATGACAGTCACCAGACAGGGTGGGGCATAAAAAAATGCCCTACCATTCCCTCCCTCTATTTAGTAAATTAGTTTTAGTCATGATATTTTATGGTCTGGGATTTAAAGAATTTATCTTAATGACAACACAAATAAGCTGCCAAATGCAGGCATATGAAAAGAAAATACATTAACTATAACTTGCAATGCTGAATACATTGCAAATTGCTTATTGTACCACTGACATTTTTTATTCCCTTATTTTGGGGGAGAGACTGATGCGCACATGTATGTGGCACTCTTCCCACATTAGAATCCCAAGTGAAGACCAAAGATCACATGGAAGTATTTGCTCTGAGGGAGCAGGGGGTCGGGCCTTCTAGGAAGTTACATCACTTTGAAAATCAGGTGACAAGTCCTTGCTAGGGGGACACTGCATACCAAATTCTGAACATGCTACTTATCATGGACAGTAGGAGCATTTAGGGCTAGAGTAAAAACCTCCCATCCCCAAGAAATAAATGACAGCACCAGCTTTGCCACTTGACCTTTGATCCCTTGCCTTTAGAAGTAATAAATGCTCTATAGGGCTCTTACCTACTCAGTAAAAAAGAAAGCTTAAAGTCTGCATTCCTTTTTGTTATTACATCCTTTATAATGGCACACTTTTGCAGAACTCAAAGTCTTTCAAACAGAGGCTATTTAGGAGCCTGTATCCTGGTTTCTTGGCAAAAATTAGATACACGGTAGCATGACCCAGCTTAGTCTTAAACTCATTTAGATACATCTGCCTTGGAAGCAAAAACATTAGATTTCTAGGAGGTGTGACATGGACCCAGCTCAAACACTAACCACTATTTCTTGAGCCATTATCCATGGGTCACTAATGTAAAGTCCAGATAGGAAGGATATTCTTCATCATTAACTGCATTAAAGATATTTATTAGGCCACCCCTGAAATGTCAATAGCACACTAAATAAAAATGAAACATTTTTTAACTAGTCAGAATACGTTAATGTCTCATCCCATGAATATTCCTCTCTTATCTGCGCAAATTCAAATTTCCTTATGTTCAAAGCACAGTATATGCAGAATGAAGCATATTTCATAACTAGTGTCATAAATCAGATATGGGTTAGCATAACAATAGCAGCCTTTCTAGCTGACTTAAGTCTAAATCTAGAATTCAGGAAAAAAAATCACCTTTGGGTAACGTAAAGCACGTTAATTTTAAATATAAGCGTATTGTCTTTAAATGTACCTAGGTCACTAAATTTATTTAGTGTAGGGATGAAACTTTAGACTAATGCATAAGGATTATTTATTTATTTATTCTGAATTTGTTAACCAGTGTATAGGAGTAAACCCACTAGACCCATTTCAGTCTCAGCTTGGGGAAACCACAATAGATGCACAAAATATACAGAGAGAGAGAGAGACAAAATGCAATATGTGCATATATTATTTACAAAGTGAATATCATAGTTGACTTGATGGTATAAAGGCAATAGATAAATGCCATTATATAAAGAGTGACTGAAAAATACAGTACAGACAGGTGCATCTATTAATATTAAAAGTTATAGACCATAAATAAAGATTAGTCATATTCAGAAATCCCTAGGTAGCCTAGTGTTCCCTACAACCCATTACAATAGAGCATATTTTAGTGATATCAGCAAATTTAGAGCACCAGATGTCAATGCTACTAAACACGTACCTCATAGAGATGTCAAATAACACTGGTTCCAAAACAGAAACCTGAACTGAGCAAGGAATATATTTTCCCTGTAGCCTTCTTTTTCCCAGTCTCCATAATTACGCCTGCTTACTCTAGTGACCCATTCTTTCCCAGATGCAGGTATCCTATGGCCTATTTATTCCTGAGGTCAGAGCCAAGTGGCAGAAGGAGCACCATGATTTGCTGGGAATCAGGGTTTTTTTATTCTTAAGCCCTATTGTTCTCCAATGTCCATATCTGCAGAGGCCCAAGAGATTGGAATGCAGTGGATGCCTATGGAGGGCATGTGTCCTGCTTCCATAATGGATGCCCTCTCAGCTGACTCTGCTCCCCTTAAAAACAAGTGCCTCCACTGTTTCATGGATGTCCTGGACATTCTAAACAGAAATGTTCCTCCAGACTTGTGCCCCCCCCAAAACCTCTTCTTGTAAGGGAGGAACAGGCATCATCTAATCAAACTTTTTTCTCTCCCTGAGCAGCTCTTTCAGTGCCTGAGCTGATCAGGATGACTGGATCAGATGCAGGACTTTATCCTGTCATACTATTCTCTTTTTAGATGTATATAGTATGTTGTTTTTAAGCTTATGAGTGTATATTATGAATGAGCAGGCAATCAATTAAAATCAGGAAATAATATACGCACTAGTACTTAAAGTGGTAAGCCTATCTTACACTGATGAAGATGCTATCAAAGTGTAAGATAAAGCCAAAACGATGGCATCAACAGGCAAACCATCATCAAGTGCTTCGACCACATCACTGCAGAACTCAAGTTGAAGCTGAAAAAAACAAAATATGTTTTTTTTTATAAAGCCACAGTGTGACAAATCAGTCAGTATAATTTTCAAAATGACGTACATAAAGCACTTTCCAGCAACTGAAGTTAGCTTAAAATGGTCAATACTTCCAAGCCTAAGACCCACTGCCTCCTTTATGTACTGGCGGAAGGTAACATGATGATAAAAATATAGTAAAAGAGTTGAAAGGTCATTTGTGGTAGTTTCTAGAAAGTCCGTAGGGATCATGTTATGTCCTAGTGAGGAGCTGGACTTACATATTTATGGATATTTTGTATTAAGTCGGGTGTAACAGCCTGACAGTGTGAGAAATTAAGTGCACCAAGAAAATGCTGCCATCCTCTAAAAGCATGTAAAACCACTTTGTAATAAACAAAGTGAAACATTCTGTACCAAAAGAAGGCATGAACTTTATTTACAATGAAACTTCTTTAGAATGAATATACACTGAAAATAAGTACTTAAAAATCAGTTAGAAATATCATCCGACATAACATAAGAAACCACACTTCAGTATAACATGATCGTTTGATACGTGGTCTCAGTTTTAGCATGCTGCTAATGTACACAGTATCACCGATAGCAGAAGTAGTTGTGGCATTTCATTTTAATTACCATTGTAGCTGTCTCTTGCTAAACCCTTTCATTCTGTCAAAGTATGGGCTCTGTGGAAAAAGGTAAAGAAACAGAAGATGGAGCTTTGGTTTAAGCTCGTATCCATCCTAACTGTAAACATCAAGGAAGGGTTAGTAGATAAGGCCATACTTTGTAAAATACCATGTAAGGTCTAAACACATAAGAGCTGGTAACATTGAAATTCTTCTAGCTGAGGTATAAGCCAGAAAGATGACTGCCTTCCAAGATAAGAGGTTTTCAAAAGCTGAATAAGGAGGTTGAAGGGGAGGCTTTTTCCTTTATTCCAATAAAAAAATTGGGGTCCCACTTAGGATGAGCTGGTTTATTCAAGAGGATGAAATGCTAATGAAAGGGTCCCATGGAGGGAAGCTGCTAAGATGTCACTGTTTGTCCTATTGCAGGAAAGTGTGTTTTTTAACAGGCATATGGGAAACATAATCTGAAACATTCCGGAAGAATACCTGAATAAGAATCAAATTATTAGACAGATACCAATAGGAAAAGCTCCTCCATTATAAAATAGGATTTCCTAATATGAGATTTCATATTCACCTGTAAAGATCCTCCAGAAAAAGAAGCTAAACAAATTTTTCTACCATCTCCTTGAGAAGGGAGAACCAGAGCCATTGGGCAACAGTGTGAATCACAGAAACAATTTCTCTTGCTTTTATAAAG
Source organism: Protopterus annectens (assembly GCF_019279795.1). Taxonomy (NCBI): domain Eukaryota; kingdom Metazoa; phylum Chordata; order Ceratodontiformes; family Protopteridae; genus Protopterus; species Protopterus annectens. The sequence goes on along the minus strand of NC_056749.1, from coordinate 138,470,068 downwards.
GATTTCTGAATCAACAGAGCTGTGAGAAATGCATAAGATAATCACCCTCCACACAGTCTTACAAAGGTATTCTGGTATCTAATCTAGAATCTGGGTAGCCATTGAGCATTTCACTCCATATACTTAGCAGCACCCTAAAACAAAAAAAAGTAATTTCTCATGTTTAGAATAAACTACACAAGCTGGGATGTCTGCCATTATGCTGCTTTTTTCCTGGCAAATGCTCTGGCAGTAAGCCAAACTGCATGGATAATGCAAGATCCCATGGCTACATTGATAACATTTAGAACTGTTGTGACTTTGTGCCACATTGCTTGCATGTGTAACAATATGAATATGTTGCAACCAGTAACAACTAGCATTATCTAGTAAAACACAAGTCTGGGAAGCTGTGTCCACCACAAGTCTCTATATCTCCTTCCTCTGATGAGGAATATTATTAGAGAGGAGGGGGTGATAATCTCTGACATAACAAGGACTTCAGTTAAGCTCCTTAACTGAAGTATGAAACATGTATCACCAAGAGATGCATTGAACATGGAATCAGACATGGTTTGTAAAGGTTTACACTGCCTGAAATCACCTATAATAATAATAATAATAACAATAGGTATATAACTAATGTCTGAAATGCAACTAAGCAGCTAAATGTGAAACAGAATACTGATTGCTGAAACAAGAAAATAATGGTCCAGATCGTTTCACAGCTCAAGAAGACATTTTCCTGAACTGTGTTCAGTATAATACCTGAAGGGGCTGAAACATAATATGTTGAAGCACGTTCATTCAAGCCAGGAAAACTGAATAGACAAATCATTAGTTATTATTTTTTTTACACTGGGGCACTACCCGCCACTCCCCACTTTGACACTCATTCAGGAGGCTATGTCCTCTGAACTATGCCTGCTAATATAACTAACTCTGAGGCCACCAGATCTTAATGTAAATTATGTTGGTTGTGATGGTTTGTCATGCTGGTCTTCCATATTTGACTAAATTGGCTTAATTGACTGGCATGTCATTGTTAACACAGTAACTGGTACCCTCACCAAATACCTGACTTGTGGCAGGTAGAAGGTCATTTTTTTCTCACCAACTGCAAATCCAAGGTAATCTAGAAACAGAATTCAGAAGTCAGGCTGTCTGTTCAAAGATCCAGACTGAAGCTGAATAAAGCAGTTGCCTTTATCCAAGTGTTATTATAGTTGGAGCTAGGCTTTAGGAGAACCATCATTTACTATTGTTAAGTCCCAAATGTAGGACTAATGATATAAAAAGATGATTCCTCACTTGTGATGTAAGATAGCTACTGTTGGTGTGGAAAATAGGTGCATGCTTGGAAACTTATTTCATTTAGTGGCTTTGCCAAGAAAAATGCTCTTGCCTGTTGCACAATGACTAACCTTATAGTGACTTTATAACCTAACATTTTGCACAAAATGAGTATCAGTCTGTTTGTGAAGGATCTGAATACACTAGAAACAATCTGGCATTAGAGTTAGGGCAAAAAATCTATCCTGTAAGCTGATTGCAAAACAATTTCTTAATGCACAAATTTTGTCATTCTTTGTAAAACTCAATATTCCACCACTCAAGACAGTCCTTAGTATGGAAGTCAGAGATGGAACAGAAAGGAGGGAGATTCCTGAGAACAAGAGGAAGGGTATGCCACTGACCAACAAGTGGGTGAATGCAACAAAAGAAAGTCCCATAAGCCAATGGATCAAGGGGCTGCATGCTGCCACAAACAGGTAGCTTATTAAACATTGAAGGACACAACCAACAAACAAACTGGAAAATGGCAAGAGTCCGATTCCCAAGCAGAAGTGTACAGTGGAAAGAATAAAACTCCACCCTAGACACATTTAGACATATGTCGCAAAAGAGATATAGTTTAACATCATCCACTATGTTATAAAGTCCTGTAAACACACCCGATTCCACACTCATTACAACTTTCTATGTAAAGAAATCTGCATGAACACGAAGTGCAAAGTTAAGCAAATGAACCCATTCATAGTCTGTGCAACTAGTAACACATATTCCACTGTAGCACGTTGAGGATGTTGTCTGTGCTGCCTATTATAGCCAACACTTTGGTAAATCTTTTATCACCTCCTGGACTCAAATACAGCCTCTGATGCCCATATTTGTGTGCTTGCATTGTCCTCTTCTATCAGTGAGCTCTTCGGATGTGTTGGATACAGTGAGTTTAACTGGGTTGCTGTCGTTACCATTGAGTAATATATGCAGGCTTTGGCATCGGTTTACCTTTCAAACCGCGAATCACAGTGGTTCGAGTGCTCATATGAGCGACTCGAAACCATGAAACTGGACATGTCGATGGACCTTAATGTTCGAAAAAGAGCAAATCGAAAAGCAGATTCACTGTTTTTCGAACATTAATGTTGAAAAAAAAAAGTGTAAAGCAGTCTAACTCCGAGATTGCACTACAGTGGGGAAAGGAACCATTTCCTGATCCCCACTATAGTGCAATCTGTCCCAGAATGTCGAAAGTGCAATGAGCGAAACTCACTGTGCATTCGCTCATTGCACATTCGAACCTTTTTCCGTTCGGCGTTTGCAAACTTTGCAGACTGCCTTTTGGAGATTTGCGGCTCACCCTTGTGCAATATGCACATGTAAAGGTAAACCTTTGGCATCAGCCTCTCCGCGGGTTACGGTAGTCAGATGGCAGAAATTCAAAAGCGGGAAGAGCCACATACTGTCAGAGTGCAGAGAAAATCAAGGAGGAATTGAAGTTAGAAAAACTGTCTGCATCTGCAGAGCATAGTTTTGCCACTGGGATATACTCATATATATAAAACCATCAACCACTACCACATTCCATACCTTTCAACTGTACAGATTTTTGCCTCATATTCTTCATCTGTTTTTCATAAAATTGTGTTTTTCTGACAAATTAGTGGCAAATCATTAAAGATTGAAGTTATAAAATAATGACAGACATTAAAGATTCAGACTTTATACCTTTCAGAAAATTCATGCTGAGGTAAAACTTGTTATTCTATCAACGTTCTAAGTCTAAGAGCAATATTTAAAAATTGTCCATATTTTTTTTGCCTTTCTCTCACTTTTATTTATGGCTTTCTCCAGATTTCCTGATCTAAGAGGTTTAGAGGTATGTCCACAGTGAACATCACCAACAGACTGTCCTCTGTAGGAAGGATACAAAACAAATCTCTTCCAGTAAAACATTAACATTTATATAATATTGCATGAAAAAAATGCAAATGATTAAACAAATTATCTTTCATTTTGTTTGTCTACTCATTCATAAATATACACACACATCATAATGAAGAAAACACCAGTAGTGACAAAAAAGGAGTCTAATCTTAGCCAAAATATTTTCTGAGTATCACAGAAGAAAACAATGACTTAAAATGCAGTATGTGACACAGCACATTGTGTACCACCTCTGTTTAGAAGCCATGTTCTTTCTACGGAGCCTTTTCTGTTCAGCCCTAAAATAGGATATTGCACAAGGGAGATCAACTGTCCATCATTTTGACACATAACTTAAAAATACAAGTTGATAATATTTTATGAGTTCTTAATATATGCTAAATTGTTTATTGACAGGAAAAGAACTATCAGTGACAAGTATATAACTGTCCTTTTCTGCAACCAAATGAAGTTAACTGTTATTTGTACAGAGGGTTCAAATTAAGTTAACTTTCATCCAGTCAGAACTTTTTGAACCACTGCTAACTGTTGTGCCACATAATAAAAGCACTCCGCATCTTTAAAATGCTTAAAATCAATCTAGGTGAGAAAAATATAACATTGGCATATTGTAGGGTGCTTAGAAAATCGAAAGAACATCCTTAGTCATTTTATAAAGCAAATGCACCTCCTTTTCTTACATATTTTTGTTATTTTATTTATAGTGCTCAGATTTAAAACTAACGAGAACAGCATCGTAAGAAAAAAAATGTTTCTCCTAATATTTGAAATATACCATACAGTGGTGCAACCTGTGCATGAGAAAAGTGAAATCTCCAGCAATGATTTTTAAAACATTGCTCTCTACTCTGATCTACCCTGAAACTTCTCTAAAATCTCATTCTACACACGAGTTAAAAAAAAAAAAACATAACACACATCTGTTAGCATCCTATAACAGTCACATTTGTATCATTACCCTTAAATTCATGTTTATTGGCCTGCTATAATGTTTACATTTGTATCATTTCCCTTAAATATTTTGGCTAAGTCTGGATGAGAAGGGCAGTGAATTTGTATTTAGACTGAGGAGCAAAAGTAAATATAGCATTATGATTCAAGTTCAACAACATGTAATCAAAGTTCTTACAATGTAATTAAAAGCATTTAAGATTTTTAAAATGATCGATGACAATCTCTGTGAGAAAAACATATTTCCTGTGCAGTACTATGGCACATGCGGTAAATTCCTTATTGCAACCCGTACAACCAAATTTAAATTAGTGGCTTGGGTGCTAGAAGAAATGGGCAGGGGAGGGTGAAAGTAAGGGGCAAATGATGACTCTTCTACTTTTGGGGAGGGGGTTGGAATTGGTAGAAATCTGTCTGTTTCACATGCAAATGGAGGCTTGCAGAATGAAACAGCCATAACCAGGGATGTGAGCCTGGTTTACTAAGCCTGCTATGGCAGCCCTCATTAGTATGTGGACAGGAGCATTGGCATGTACAGGAAGGGTACAGCAAGCCATAAACGTGATGTGGATGCCCCTATCAACCTCCAAGGGCATGGTTAAGGCCTAATAGAAAAGCCTTTAATGGCTGCAGGAATGATAGTCTTCATGGATAGCTCTTGCTGTGTGGAGAAAGGTTGGCCAACTGATTGTGGAAGACCAATGGTCAACAGACAGTGGAAGGATAGAAGTGAAAGTGGGGTGGAGTGCAAGAAAAAAATAAGAAAAACAGATTTCCCCAAGACTTATAACATCCTGTGTAGAGCAAGAATGTATAGGAAATTGACTCAGAAAGAGATTTCTTGATAATCTGTATAAAATAAAAAAATAAATGTCATAAAGCAGAAGGCCTGGACATGTTATTGAAGTTTGGTGACACTGTAGAAAATGACTTTTAGATAAGATATTATGTGGCAAGACATAGAAGGCGACTTTGAGGAATGCCTGAATCTGGTGAATAGACCTTTGTCTGAAATGGCAATGTCAAAATCAGGTGATAAAATGGATCCATAACAGTAGATAAGGTCACTACAGTGATAAAATATTTCTACTGTTGATAAGCTGTGGGATTGGTTGAGATCTAGCCAGAAAAGCTGAAGGAGCTGGACACTTTTGGGTTGTTGCAGTTTTCAGTGTTGTGTAGAAGGCTGTTATAGTATCTTTTGACTAGCAAAGCAAGAGAATTTGTTTCCATTTTCAAAACATGGGGCTATGAGAATGTGTTGGATGTGTTCCTATTATGAAAGTATCACATGCCTCAGCCTTTCTGGGAAAGCATATTTCATAATGCTGGAAAAGAGACTTTGTCCAAAAGTCAAGTCTTTGATTTAGGAGTAGCAATATAGATTTTGTCCTGGCTGTGAATCTGTAGCCTTTGTCCTTGCACAGATGTTGGTGAGGTTCATGGGAATTTTCCAATATTGTCTACAAGTGTTTTGTGGCCCTGGAGAAGGATATGACCCTATACTTTAATATTCCCTGAAGGAAGTTCTAGGACAACACAGGGTCATAGGATTGCTGTGCACACCTTTTGGTCTCTGCACCTGAGCAGTACGTTGTGTACCAATATAGTTTCATCAGTAAGCTGAACATGGTATAGGTGGTTCCAGGATTCTGACAATGCAGTATCTTGTTTTCCCTCCTCTTTGTGATTTTCATGGATAGAATATTAAGGCACAGTCAAGGTGTTTGGGGATGAGGGCAATGCATCTTTGTTGTTTGCAGATGATGTTGTTATGTTGTCCAGACTGCATCAAATGACTGCAAGCACGCAGACAAACTGGCACAACTACTGCTGAGTGTGAATATGCTGGGACGAAAATCAGCATCTCTAATTCAGAGGTCATGTTTTATTCCCAGAAAAGTGGCTTTCTTTCCACATGTCAGATACCTCAGGTGGAGTAATTTAGATGTTTTTCAGTCTTGTTCTTGAATGGAGGTGGAGATGAGTGGGGGAGGGGAAGAGGGTTGACTAGTAGAGAGATGGAGGAATGCAGTACTGTAGGTGTTGTCCCAGACTGTGGTGCTGATGTGAGAAATGCATCACATAGCAAAGCTCTCCTTTTACAGGTCAGTCTAAGTTCCCAAACTCACCTTCGTCATGAGCAATAGGTAGTGACTGAAAGGATGAGATTATGGATACATGTGGCAGAAAGGATGTATCTTCACAGACTAGCTGGATCTACTCTCTGTTTTACAGTGAGGAGTACACCACTCTATAAAGGATCTCTGAGTGCAGCCTCTGCTCCCTCATGTTGGCAATAGTTAATTCATTGGTTTTGGCACCTTGTAAGGATACCCCTTTAGTCTCCCACTGGAGGCATATCAGGCCCAGTCCACAATGAGGAGGCCCCAGGGCAGACCCAGCATTCACTGTAGAGATTATATCTTTTGTTAATTTAAAGCTCATAGGAAGGCATGTGTTCCAGAAGACCACTCAAGAACCTAGTCCAATTTCCCAGTTGCACCAGAGCATTGTCTGCTTGAGTGACTTGCTTAAAGTCCCATAACAGACAAATGAAGACCGAGGAACTCAAACATGGACTACAGGAAGCAGCTTGTTAACTGTAGCCCAGCTTGCCTTGGAATATCTGCAGATTCTACAGGATGGGTTGATGACTGCTGCTGAGATGAGGAAAGTCTGATCTACCTTGCTCAGCTTGTCACTTACATGACCCTCACCAGAACAAGTCTTTAAATGAACAAATTAATGAATGAGTGAGTCATGTTATCATCAGATTTATGAAATCTAAAATACAGAAGACATTTATATTTAACAGAGAATAGCGAAAAGAGGAAACATCTTCTGCAGGAAACTGTCATTCTGGCCAGCTCATGAAAATACAGAAACATTAAAAACATTGCAGGGCTTTTGGAAATAAAATATATGATATTTAGCCATTTGGTAGGAACCACTGTCTTCATGAATTTCTCACAGAAACATCAACAACTGATAACTCATAAAAACTGAAATCTACAGGAAGGAATGATTTTGAGATCTGAGGTTTCCCTCTTCATGTCTAGGGTTTTGGTTTTGCATCCCTGACTGACAAAGCACTCAGCTCAGCCTTCTGCCCTGGGGCCCTGCTGACTACTGCTTCAAAAATACCTGAGCTAGAAATCCCTCTTGAGGAGACCTGTAACCCAAACAGAACTGAAAATATGAAGAGTCTGAAGGATGATAAAATGTTATATGCCATTCTGCTGTCCGGAATATTCTTCCTTTTGGGGATTGTGCAACCCTAGGCTTACTGTAAATTAGTTTATTATTATGGGTATTAGGTGGGGATGGCTGAACAAGATTTTTTGCTTTGTGTTTAAACTGCAGCTGCAGTTTATATGGGAGGCTGGTTGTCAGAGACTACACACAGTGACCCATACCTTCTCTCCAAATATGGTAAGTGAAACTGATGGTCTGCTTAAGTGAAAAATGAGTGTTGAAAGATGCACTGTTTCACTTAGCTTTTCCTAAAATGTATTATTTGACCCAAAACATTCCAAGCCACCTGGGTATTTATTATAGGTAAAGAAAATCTATGCATTTTTATTGAAGATTATCCTTTTGTCAGTTTATATTTCCAAGAACTTAAATAGGTCTGCAACTTCAAGCTTTATTGCATTTTTGTGAGAATTTGAGTATCCTTCCTGTATTTGGTGACAGAATAGTGGTCTTTGTAGTATTAAGCACAAAGTTAGGTACCGTCTGATCTAATCCTATAGGTTGTGTGGTACTAATATTAAACATTTGTCATGACAACAGAGTATGCACCTTCTGCATAGTTTACTACCTTTGCCGATCCACATAATTCATTCAGACTTCTTAAAGGACATGCAGAATAGCAGGAAGTCCAGATCAGAATCACATGATACAATCTTTAGGAAAATCAAACATGAGGATGAGCAGGATCGCCATTTTGATCTAGTAGTTATATTGGATAAATAGTCCTGAAATTATTTCTAGGCCTTGTTTTGCTAGTGGGTAAAAAAGCTGGGTTAATGACTGGTATTAATGACCTTTGCTAGAGTCCATAACAAAATAACCATATTTTCTTGATTTACAAGCATTTTGATAGAAAGCATTATACTTGAACTGTCTACTCCATGCCTTGTCAAGAATTCATAAAAGGTAGCAGATAATATGAAGTACTATTGCTGGTAACTGGTAACCAATTTCTGTGCACTTTCCAATACTTTCAAGACTTTATCTAGTGATTCAAACAGGGAATATTTAGTTATCCATTAAACTCAGAGTGCTTTCCTTGAGAATGGCCAGTGGATATGAGTATAAATTGCCTTTCAACATTATGGCATTCACATACTGAAAGGCTTCTTTTTATAAAGCCAACACATGAAAAAAAGTGGAACAATAGTAAACTCAGCAATAAGTTAAGGAAACTTGGGAGGAAATACATTTGTTAGCTTTTTAGAAAAAAGCTTCTTGACTAGTCTGTAAAGTACTATTTTAAAGTAAAAGGAGAACATTAAATTATCTTGGCTCAGATCAACTGAATTTTGGATGAATTTGCCAAATCCACTTGTCACCAGAATTATAGGAGAATCCCAAATTGTTACTGCCCTTACTTTTCAATATCATTATTGTTGAAATTTGCTAAAATAATAGTTTTACCATTATTTTTCTAGATGCCATGTAGTTTAATAGAGTGTGTAAGAAGCCAGTATGCTCTCCGGGTCCTGAATTTTTCATGCATGTGTCATGACATCAAGTTTCCTGGTAAATGTGTAGCTATCCTTTAAGCTCTGCAGTATTGAATGGTAAAAGAAATGCAGAATATGTTCAGGATCGTGTTAATACAGCTCTGAAATGTGATTCATGTGGCTACTGTAATGAGAGGCTTTTGGTATACCTCATTGGCAGTATCTTGAAAGCAGATGACAGCTTTTTACATTCCCAGTATATAGAAATGTGTGAGAAGTCACTGACTGCATCAGGCATAATCCAGTCAGGCTACCCATTTTAAAATGTAATTTCCATTAGTAACAGTGATGATCTCGCATAGTAACTCACTGCAGGAGGTTCTAACATCAAATTTCTCCATTTTTTTTTCTCTTCATAATTTTGATCTCAGAATATGGTGTTATCTAGCAGAGGGGTAGCTAATTCTGGTGCAGACAAACTAAATCAATTTGTAATTGATCAGTTTCAGCATTATCAGATAATTTCAGTCATACTCATAACCAAACCACCCATGTGCTTTGTCTTTTAAGCTTGTCAACTTTCATTGAGTCTTTCTTAACAATAACATATCCCATTTGAATCTATCTTAACAGTAACATGTCAAGTTTGAATCCTATAGTGTTGATACAGATTCATATGAATTTCCTCATGCTATATGTAGGCTCTCACCGAGGTTTCAGAAAGCATAAATATATCAGATATATTTCTTGTTATATTTACGTATAGGTGTTAACACATTTATCAGTTTGGAACTGGAGGAATTCACTAATTGGAATGGTCCCAGGTTGAGTACTGGTTGAATATTTCTAACAACATTTAATATGTGTTTTGGAAGAGTTGGGTAATTGTAAAGGGCACAGATGAGGTAAACTGCCAGGCCTTGTTGAAAATCTTAAATTTACGGACAATAGGACCTTTTTCTACTTTTGATAATGGGAATAAAACATTTGGGATGTTCACATATAATTAAAAAATAGCAGCAAAACACACATAGTAAAAGCTGGTCCAATACAGAAATCAAATATAAAAAGAGTACACCCAGTTACCAAAGCAGTAAAATAAATTCTTTCAATATCAAGAAACAAAAACAATGAACAAGGTAAGAGCTTTCACACCAATTTTAAGGGGCTTCATCAGACCATATCTACAGCTTAAAAGAAGCAACATTGATATACACAGTTTCAAATTTTAGTGGGCTAAACCCCATGACTTTTAAAATTGGTCTTAAAGGGTCCGTCGCATTTAGACCAAGTCCTTTATCCTCTTGAAGTTCTAAAAATCCATTTAGCTTCAATACATTCAGTATGTGTTTTCACATCCCCACCCCTAATATTAACCTTGTAAATCTGTTGAACCTGAAATTCAAAAACATGTTCACTACCAGCAGTTCAAATGTGTTTACATAATGCATTTCTGGAATCACATTTTCTAATATCAAAAAGATGCTACGTAATATGATGTCTAAGTGTATGATTTGTCTTGTCAACATTAACATTTTTACATATTTTACAAACACCTAGATAACCAAGATTGACACGTCCACAATCTGCATAAAAATTTAATTTGTAGATCCGACTCATAGATGGATGTACAAATGTAAACTCACTTTTTATATGTCCACACATGCTGCAAGTTCTACAAGGAAACGTTCCAACCCTTTTGGCCTTACGTGGATCCTTACCGAGAGATTTATAACAAAGCCTCCATTTCAAAGAAAAAAATATTCCTAAAAGAAAAGCACATATAATGTTTGTCAGTGGCTAGCTTCTAAGATAGACCTGATTGTTATCATAAAATGATAACTTTTTGGGGATAGCCCACACTGTTTTCAGAGCGTGAGTTTTTAAATTATTTTTTCTAAAAACATTTTAAGATATGTGTATTGTACTAATAGCTGTATTTATTATTTATTGATTTATAGAATTTGCTCACCTTGTACTTTCAGTGAACCAAAGCCCTTTTGCGGAGGGGAAGTTAAATTAAATCACCAAGGAGAAAGATGGTACAGTGTGTGTCAGGAGTTATTAATATTATTATTATTATTATTATTATTATTAATCTTAGTTTATTGCAGAAATGCATTATGGGATGCATATAGTTATATCACTGTAAAGGACCTTTTGATTTGCCTGTTAAAATAAGGCAGTACACATCTGATCAGTGAAATGTCCTGTATAACTTTACAGTTTTGACACTGTGGACGACAGTATATTCAGAACATTTGTCTATTTTTAATACTGTTTTTTATGGTATTGTTTTACTGTTAAATATTTTATTTAGATTTTTTTTACTGGTTTTGTGCAAATGGACCATCCGTATCATTAATTTATTTTTCTTTTACATTTCCATATTCTTTTAATGTGGTACAGGGCTGTGCTAAGGAGTCCAAGAAGTCTATAGCATTCAAAAACAGAGCAGACAGTGTAAAACAGAAAAAGGTGGTTACAGTCACTAAGAAAGGAACACACATATAGGTTCATAAGTAATTACTAATCTAGATGCCCATGTGGGCCATTTTTAAGCCTAGACAATTTCCACAAAGGTAAGAATCAAATATGTACCTTTTGCCTGTGAGATAAACTCCTTAACCAGACCTTAAGGTTATATTTTTTGCATGTTACAGAACTGAAATTTTGCAGTCATTATCTGAACACAAGAAAACCAACATGGATGAACTAAGAACAAGTTACTGGTTAGTTCTGTGGGGAGTAGCTCATTTGTTCTGCAGACCAGTAATAAATGTATACCATGGTGAATTAATATGGGAGAAGTGCAAAGGGGTTAAAAGGTAAAGTTGTAGCTGAAGGAATGAACAAACTGAAGGGGTATGAGTGCAGCCAGGACACACACACACACACACACACACACACACACACACACACACACACACACACACACACACACACACACACACACACACACACACACACAGATCTACTTCACATAATCAACATTTCACTTACCTGAAACTTAAAAGAATGAGATGACTTTGCCGAAAACTTACTCTCATGAACACTTGGATCACTGCAGTTTTACTCTGTGAAAGGAACCACTTGGCCACCACAACAAAATTAACAAACTGAATAAATCTAACCCAACCAAGAGGGGGGCATATACCATGAAGAGTGGCATACATTCTTTTAGAATATTTTAGTTTCTCCCAATTAAATGTGATGAAATGCAGAAATTAAAAAAAGCACAAGCATTGTTAACATGCTTTTACTTTGTCCAGAATGTTATTTTTTCCCAGAATGCCATGCTGGCTAAATTGTTTTCAGCATTTTTTTTTTTAGTACTAGAATGTTATGCTCTTTTGAAACACAAAGTTATGGGGTGAGGAACTGCACTTGGAAGGGAAGAGTGTTGCATTCTGGTAGTTAGTATACAATTCCAAAAATGTTGTCTGCATCCCGGGAGTGCAAGATGTGCTACGAAAATAAATGTACAGTGGAAATGGTGGAATGAAGGAAAGCTATAACAGAATGTGCTATGGTGATAAAACATTCAGACTTGAAATTTCTTAAATGAGACAGAAAAGTGAACTTTATAGCAATTGTCAAGATTTAGAACTAACTGCTTGGAAAAGAGATCCTCCATAGCAAGTACTGCCCTTTTACTGTCAGAAGCTTTCTCAACATTACCACACACTTAAAAGGGCTAGGCATTACTATGCAAAAACTGCTTGCAAACATATTTGTAATCTGTATACCATTTTTTATTTATTTGAATGTACACTTACCGGTTCATACACCCACCTGAAACACACACACACTCTGTGTTGTCGGTATATTGTCACATTATCAGAGAAATTCTACTTTTCCAGTTATCAGTTTATTGCTCCACTAAGGGTACTTACAAACATTATGGAAACATGAACATTAAAAAAGTCTATAAATAACACCTTTATTAAATGTATCACTTGTCACAGAGGCAAACTTACATTTATATAAAATAAAATAAACCATATTAACATATTCACAGTTACAAACTATATACATCACATATATTCTTCTGTACAATGTAGTCAATCCAACATTACATAAATTGGTCAGTTCTTCCCTTCCCTTAAATCTCAATCCTCCTCCAAAACACTTTTCTGCATGTATTGTTCTCACAATTTCCATTTTTTCTATGTCATTTGCTCCTAACCTTTTTTGAAAGATCCCACTTCCAGTTGTTTTATCTGTTACAATTTTCACTACTTCAAATGCAGATGGTTTACAATTTGATTTCTATTTTCTAGTAATAGCTTTTTTTGGCAGCCATCAGAATTAAACTTAACAATGCCTTACCATGTCTGAACAATTCAAACCCTGTATCCCAGCTCAGTGGCATAATGGTTAAGGTGTTTACCTCACAAACACATGGTGCAGGGTTTGATTCCCACCTTTGAAGGGCATTGGCTAGGCTTAAAATGTGTTCTCACAAGAACAGCCAGCCTAGTATTGAACCTATGTCCTTAGTTATACCCATTTTCTCACCCAATATTTCTGACAGAGTACTCTGTAGGGAATTTTTAAAGTCTGCCAACTCATTACACTCCCACAAAATATGTTCCTAGTTGACTCTTTCTTCCTTGTCATACCTCCGACATTTGCCATCTATCTGAGGAAAAATTCTTTGAAGTCTGCTTGGGATATAAAAATACCTATGCAAACACATCCAAGCAAAAATCCTAAATATTCTAAACTTTGTTGCATACTTGGGAGCAATACACACGTCCTCCCATTGTTTCTTTGTGAACTGCTTATCCAATCTCTCTTCCCCAATCTTTTGTAACCTCCTCTGATTGATTCCTGTAGTTATCGTGCAATATTTTATATGCTCTACTTATTCAGCTTTTGTTCTAGATTCAGCTAAAAACCCTACCATTCTGGGTCTTTCACTTATGATTCCACTATCCCCTTCTCTATGCATATACTCAGATATCAATCCCCAAAAGGGAATGCAGTGTCTAGCCTGCAGTCCAAATGTTTTCTTGGTCTCTTCATATTCTATGACCTTTTCTTTTCTAATTATTTGTTCCCAATACCTTTGTTCCTTTGCCAGTTTTCTCCGGGAAATTCCAACCCCTTCTTGCCTATTCTCTGTACTCCTAATTGTAGTAATCCCTATTGGAAGAATCTCCTTTCTCCATTCCCATGTTAGCTAAGTTCTTAGAATACTTTCTGCAACTTTATAGATATAATATTTTGTATGATTGTTGTTATCCCTATTCAGGATATGCAACCAAAATCCCTCTCTATCCTTATTTCTTGAATTTACCCCCTGCTTCATCATCATCCTTTTCCACTTTGAATTATAGCTTTCTGCTTGTCTCATGTATAAGAGCCTTAACTGTGTAGCTGTACAATATTCCTTCAACTCATATAATCCTAAATCACCTTGTTCTATTTGTAGGATAAACTTAACCCACTTGACTCTTGCCCCCTTCCCTCCCAAATACAACCGTTCAGCTCTTTATTACTTGCAATCCACAACTTCTCCTCTGGTTAATAACAATATGCCTGACCTGTGTATAAAACTAAAGGGACTGAAAACATTTTAACTCCTTGTGTCATGCTATCCATAACCAGAGACGAGAACTTCCTGTTTCTCAGTTTCTATATTATATTTTGTTTACTCTCTTCCCACTTACCCTTAGCTGCTATAACAGAATCCTTTTTAACCTATATTCCTAAATACTTCATTTTATCAAGTTCCCATAAATATGAGTATTGCTAAAATAATACATTTGTGAGTACATAATTTTCAGCTATAGCCTTTGTTTTATCTTCATTAATGTTATATCCTACAAAAAATGTGAAACATTCTCAGAATGTTCCACAACCCTGAACTGTCATTTTCTGGTTTTATCAGGTATAAAATAATATCATCTGCAAATAAAGCCAACTTTCCTAGACTATCATACCAATTATATCCTTGAGTTTCTGTGCCCCTTATTTTCTCTGCCAATGGTTCTTATCAAAATGTAAATAAACTGTAAAAAGGATACCTTTGCCTGGTTTCTTTGCTCAAACAAAATTTATCAGAGAAGAACCACCCCCCCCCCCCACACACACACACACACTTTAATTTTCACCTCTGATCCGTCATATACCCTCCTAATCAACTTTATACTTTTATCAGGGAATACAAATGCTTCTATTTCCTGGGTCAATATCACGTAATCGAACGATGAAGTAGTAAAATAAGTAATAGTCGACCCTGAAATCTCGAACTGCAACAATGTCGAACTCTGAAATTGTCGAAATTCAAAATGTCGAATTAAAATAGTTGGCCCACAACAAACCCGTGCATTCAGTAACGTAAATAATCACTTCCGCTATAACAGACTGTTATAGCTCCTTGAAACCCGTGCATTCAGTAACGTAAATAATCACTTCCACTATAACAGACTGTTATAGCTCCTTGAAACCCATGCATTCAGTAATGTAAATAATCACTTCCACTATAACAGACTGTTATAGCTCCTTGAAACCCGTGCATTCAGTAACGTAAATAATCAGTACCGCTATAACAAACTGTTATAGCTCCTTGAAACCCGTGCATTCAGTAACGTAAATAATCAGTACCGCTATAACGGACTGTTTTACCTTCTAACACTTGTGTATCATGTGTTAATAAAGGAATTAACAACACAACTTGTACCTAAACTTTGTAAAAGAAGCACACGATAATTTAATTACCTTAACTAACAGTGTTCCCCTAAACCTAAATGTCTTTAACCATATCAAGAGGGACTTAAACATAAAATAAAGTATATGCATCAGTAATGCGTTACTGAACTACAGTGTCATCAGCATAGTTACAGCATTTAAGAAGTCATCTACAGAGTATTCTGCTCGTCTTTGCAATACAAGCTATAAACTATATTGTTTTTCCATAGTTTTACGCTTCTTTGGTGATTGAGGACACCCGGTTTTAACTTGTATTCTCACCTCATTTACCCTGTTTTGTTCCTGTATGACCACATCAAGAACAGCTGGAATTTCACAAATACGCCTACCTAGTAAACACTGCAGATGCCTCTGCCAACCCTCTACATAGTTTTGGGTTCTAGGCAATTGCAAATCATTTAATGTAGATACATTCCAGAAATTTACTGGGAATACGAGTGGAAATTTTGCAGTAGCATTGGTTCTAGTGTATTGTTTTCTCGGTCGTCCTAAAACATAAACGTCTGAGAAATATGTCAAAAGATCTCTGCCTTCAGGAGGAAAGGTGTCACGAAAAGTAGACACTACTTCACTTTCATCTACGAAGGCTAATGCTATTAGTCTCTTTACTGCTAGTTCAAATTTTGTTCTTGTGCCATAAAGTGTAGCAAGACCAAGGCTTTGAACTTTACACCACACTGCCTGACTGAAGTGAAATAAACATCCTTTACTGTTCATGTTGCTGAAATTATGCTTTACACTCTATATGGCTGCCATCTCAAAGTCTGTAAGAATAAACTGCGCAGTAGGCTCGCACTGAACAGAAGATAACAACTCAAACATTCCCATAAATAATTGTAAGCCTTGAAAGATTTTTTAGACATTAAACAATAAACTAAAGGTAAACTTTTAGTACTTTTAGGAAATGTTAACAATCCATGTATTGAGTACAACTGGTGACAAAGTCTTCCTTTTGTTAGAAAGATTCCATCCATAAACCAAATCTTGCTACAGCATAAGTCCTGCAAGTTTTCTTTAGTGGTAAATACCAGAACATGCACATTATTGTTTAAATCTACCTTTCTTTTCTGAATAAAACTTCCTTCCTTTAACATATACTTAGTATTATATACTGAACCTAGTGCACTTTCTATAGTTCTGTTAGTAACCATCCTTTGACGTCTAACTCGATTTACTTGCTGAAGCATAGAACGTCTGGATGGTAAACTTACAGTACTTTCTACTGAAGTGCTTCCAACTACATCGTCCACTACTAGTGCAGGGGTATTTCTACACAATCTAGCAGTTTCCTTTAATGTATGACCTGCTCAATACTTTCCACTTCAGTTATATCTGAACTATGTTGGTGTGCCACTGATGTCAGCAAGACTTCCCCTTCTACTTCTTGTAATGCTATACCTCTCCCTTTGCATTTATGTGACAACTTTAATCTACATCACCAATACTTTTTACTTTTTTCCATCTTCTCTAAGTTGTAAACATAGCCATCAACATGTAACATTGCCCTATTTTTCTGAGACATCACAGTCTCGTAAATGTCACCTAGAATGCCAGGAGCTGATTGTGATATTTCAGCCATAGTTGGAGAATTTATGCTCAGTAACGCACAAAGTCTAACGGCCTGCATTGTTATTTACATATGGTATTACTTAACTTCTGGAAATAATTATGATGTTGTTTCTGGATTATTTCAACATAGTGCAGATTTACACATTTTCCTATTAAAAATGTATTCTGTTTATCACTTTATATAACAGTAATTTAATATTTAAAGAAGAGAAGATTAGCAGTGACGCAATGCTGCAAGCACATCCTATGTCACCTAATACCAGTGGGCTAACTAAAACTTTTCGATAATGTTCCTTTCACGTTTTTAACAGTTCGGCATTTCATTACTTCAAGATTTCGGGGTCGACTATTACATATTCGGTGAATTCATCATTCGATTACATGATATAGACCCCCATTGCCCTACGCATAAAATCACAACTTATTCTTCTGAATGCTTTCCCTGCATCAGGACCCACCAACAACAGTGGTATTTTCTTACATTCTGCTTCCCTTTGCATCATTATTGACGTCCTTATATTCGCCACTGCATTATTAACACATAGGATTCCCTGCCGGGGAAGCCCGACATCTGGCCAGTCTACCATAGCCTATTGTTGCTTTAAAGGTACACCGAACATCACCCAAATGCTCCTTATGTAGCTTGGGACATAAAAGTGATATTCAGGCATACCACCCTGAGAACTTCTTTGCTGCCAGTCCGAACACTTCTTCTAACCATCGCTTTGCCTACGTCCGTTTTCTGCCATTTTTGAATACATTTTCATTGTTTGGTGTACGCTTGTGCTTGTTTGCAGAAGTGGGCCATTGCAAATAAGTACCCTGCTGGGATTTTGTTGTTTCTTGGCTTTTTTTGTGCTGTTATGGGTTAATTTCATTCAGGAAGAGTAAATGCTATTGTGGGAGATAGATTCCTCATAAGGACCGCCATGATAAGTGTCTTTTTTTTGCCTAGGAGCTTCTCACAACTATACATCTTGTTTGATTTGTCAACCATTCTTCCCAAAAACCCTTTGTAATAGGCTTTATTCCCTTTCCTTATATCTTGAGAACCAGCATCTTAAGCTTCTCTCTAAAGATACAGTGGAAGGAACTTCCTGCCTTGAGGGTGAACCGTTAGGAAGAAGAAGGTGAAAAAGGTAAGACCAGAATCTTCCCCTGTCCAGCCTTTGGTAGTATTATTTCCCAAGGTCATTATGAACCTGGAGGCTCACCTGGCTGTGTTGTTGGATTTCTCTTCCGCGACCAGGTTGGAGACAGTGGAGGATCCAGCTGGCAGCATATCTGATGAGGCTTTGTAGGTGTCCATTTTAGGTGTTCAGGGGGAACCACGGTTGATTGTTTTTGAGGGGCTTAGGGGGGTTCCTCAGACTTTAGTTAGGGAAAAAGTTTCTACTATGGTTATTGAATGCCATCCTGGGTCAGAGCCTTTTCAGTTTCATAGGGCGGACGTTCCCTTAAAAAGAAGCAAAAGCCTAAACATGCTTCTTCTGCTCCGAGGGATCCACAAAGTGAGTGGCAAGCCTTCACTCAGGGGTTATTTAATGCTTTAATATCATTAAGGCCTCCTCATGGGGTTTCTGTTCCTGTTTCTCCTTGGTCCTCTAGTCCCCTTAAAAGGCCTAGAGAACTGAATTCTTCTGAGGAAGAGTTGGATTCTGATGAAGAATCCCTGGCTTATTCTATTCAAATTCCTTCTCCTTTGGACTATGGGTCAGTGGAGGAGGAGGAATCTAATACTCCTGATACTCTTTTTGAGGAAATTTCCTTTGGGGACACAATCTCTAGGATGATGGAATTTTTTAAGTGGGATTGTACTCAGATGTCTGATATCCATAAGAGGTATTATGAGTTACTGCAGATGGAATCTCTTAGACCTGCAGCTATTCTTCCTGTTTAAGATGCTTTGCTGGATGCTTTTTCCAATGCCTCTAAAGTGCCTGATTCTCTGCCCTCTGATTCCAAGAACCTCAATAGCTTTTATAGGGTGCCTGAGGATTCTAACTTTTTGTACAAATGTCCTGCTGCTGACCCCTCTGCGGTGTCTGTAGCCTCTGATAAGCTGTCTTATTTGCTTCCTTCACCCAAGTTACTGCCCTCTGACAAGGACAGTAGAACCATGGAAAGGCTGGGTAAGAAGGTTTACACTTCTGCTACCCTAGCTTCTAGGGTTATTATCAGCCCCATATATCTAAGTATGTGTTGGCACTTCTTTCTTAGGCCTGTCAGCTTATTTCTGATCTTCCAGACTCTGAGGGTAAAACTTCTGTTCTTCACTTGTTAGGGACTTCCTCTCAAGTGGTTCATCATTCTATCAAATGTAGTTATGATGCAGCAGATGCCTCTTCTATGGCTGCTGCTTTTTGTTCGGTAATGAGGAGGTATTCTTGGCTTAGGCTTCAATGTTTACCTGATGATATTACATACAAAATAACCACACCAAGAAATAATAAAATAAAATCCTTTATTTAACTCAGTCCGATAATTCAAAAAAATCTAAACATCTGTGAGATAGGTTGACAATCTTAAA
Organism: Protopterus annectens; assembly: GCF_019279795.1. Taxonomy (NCBI): domain Eukaryota; kingdom Metazoa; phylum Chordata; order Ceratodontiformes; family Protopteridae; genus Protopterus; species Protopterus annectens. The sequence goes on along the minus strand of NC_056749.1, from coordinate 138,450,394 downwards.
CTGATAGTCGGAAGGAGTACCTTTGATTTTCTGTTGCTCTTCTTCCATCCACTTCATTTCTAATTGCTGTATCCTTTGGATTGTTTCTCCGTATTCCCTCTCCTTGACATTGTAGCCACTGGCACTGAAACTACTTGAGACCATGAATGCTGTCTTGTGCCCGTATCTTGATATACACCTATCGGCTGAAAATCCTGTTCTGGCCAGCCATACAAACCTGAATTCGGTCTAATGCCCTTATTGTCAGAGGTAGCATTATCACCAGCTTTGTTAATTCTCTTTTCAGCTAATCTTTCAGACCTTCTAACCTCCATCGATGGAACTGCTTGCTTTTTCAGTTTCTTCTGAACTTCACCAGAATTACATATTTCCATTGTGTACACATCAGCTGGATCAGGAGCCAAATAAGCAGTCCCTTTCTCATAATTATTGCAATCCCTCTCAAATTTCTTTAACTTCCTTTTCTTGAAATAACCATTCTCTTTAATTAGTTTGTCCTGAATGATGCAAAATTTAGCACTGAAATTCTCAGTAGTAGTTAACTCTTTTAACTGAAAAAAGTTAACTTTAATGCTTTTGTTGAGGTCATGGCCTCTCTGCTTATAATAATCCAATAGGATGCCCATATACTCCATGCCAGTTGTCTGATATAACTCAATCCACCTGTCCATTAATTTTTTGGGCAGGTCTTCACCAATCTGCATCTTGGTGATACGTAATTCCTTGGGTACCCATTTAGCAGCATTACTAGTTTCAAAAAATATAATGTCCCATTACAGTCTCTTTAATTTAATTAAGTCTTTTTCTACTACATGAAAACATTCTGAGCAGTTAAGTTCATCTACTCTCTGAGAACCCAAACTGACATTAACAAAAAGGTTGTTCAGAGTGGGCAAAACAGTATCTAAAACATCATCTCATTGAACTCTGAAAACAGGCTCACTAATACGAACATCGGGCAGAGTTGGAGGTACAATCCTTTTTCTATTACCATCTTGATTCAACATAATAGAACCTTTGGGCATGTTATGGAGAGTAAACCCAGATGGTAAAACCATAAAACTGGAATCAGTTGTAATATTCATCTCAAAGTAAAAAAAACACAAAAATCCGAATAAGACTTAATCACAGAAGAAATGGATTCACAGGTTGTAAAATGCTGAATACATACACAACAACCACCTGATGATATTAAGGCTAAGTTGTTGGATGCTCCTCTGGATAATGAACTTTTGTTTGGGGAAGCAGCTACGGGTTTGTTTAAGTCTCTTCAGGATAAGGGGAAGGCCTTACAGAAGCTTAAATATGTGTTTGTTTCTCCTGTGCCTAAATTTCAGAGGAACTACCCTTCTAAGCCAGCCTTTGTTTGTAGGCAATCTCGCCCTTCTGCTAAAGGTAAAAAGGGTGGTAAATTGGCTTCACCTGCTAAGGCCACTTGGACTTCAGAGATTCAGAAGCCTTTCTCTCCTGACAAACCAGATGCTGTATGACTTTCCGTATCTTCCAAGCCACATTCCTCTTTCTCTTCCTGTTTGGCTTCAGATCACTTAGGATGCTTAGGTTCTGTCAATCATTCATCTGGGGTACTTCTTGGTGTGGAAATCCCATCCTCCTTTTATGGGCATTCCTCAGCCTCCTCAGGAACAATTTCCTTTTTTTTCCCAGATGTTCTTCAAGATCTCTTGTCTCAGGGTACTATTCAAGAGGTGCTTATGTCCCAAACGGGAAAGGGGATTTACTTAAGAATATTTCTAGTGCCCAGAAAGGAGGGCACTTGGAGACTGATTCTAGACCTCTCTCATTTAAACACGTTTCTAAACATGGCTTTCTTTTGGATGTTGTCCCTTCAGACTCTGTTTCCACTCTTGCTCCCTCAGGCCTTTATGGTGTCTCTGGATCTCAAGGATGCTTATCTCCATATTCTGATCCATGCTCTTTTCAGGAAATGTTTGCATTTCTCTGTTGCTTCTTGGCATTTCCAGTTCTCTGCTTTACTCTTTGGCCTTTCTACTGCCCCAAGGGTATTCACCAAATGTCTCACTCCTGTGACTGCTTTTTGCAGGCTTCAAGGGATCCAAATATTTCCTTACTTCGATGACCTACTGATTCAGGCATCCTCTCCAGAGATCCTTTTGCAAAATCTTTATTTTGCCATTTCCCTTCTACAGAGCCTGGTGTTCACAATAAACTTCAAAAACTCTTGTCTGACTCCTTCTCACAATCATGTCTTTTTGGGTTGCAGGATTTAGTTGGTGCCAATGCTAGCATCCCTGCCTCCTCCTAAGCCCTTAACTCTAACTTATTACTTTCAAACTCTTCTTTCCCTGGCCTCCATTACAGACAGGGAGTTTCTGAGAGCTCTGGGTTTTATGGCTTTCATCATTCCGATGATCCCTCTGGCCAAACTCCACATGCAGAAGTTCCAGTGGTTTCTGAAGTCAGTGTGGCTTCAACATGGACATCCTCTAGACTTTGCTGTTCTTCTTCTTCCTTGTCTCAGGAAAGAATTTCACTGGTGGATTCAACAGTTGTCCCTGAATCCAATGCTCCATTTTCATCCCCCCTCTTCCCTCTCGGGAACTGTTGACAGACACTTTGAATGTGAGATGGGGAGCAACATTTGGCTCCCCAAAGGTAAAAGGGCTGTGATCGCCTTGTCATCCATGTCAAAGAGATGAGAGCTCTTCTGCTGACTCTTCAGCCTTTTCATCCTCTTTTCTCTCTGGAACCTCTCAAGGTGTTCACAGATAATACCACAGTGATGTGCCATATAAACAAACAGAGAGGAACATGATCCTATCTTCTTTGCTGGTTGGCACTTCTGTATGGGATTGTGCTGTCAGGTATCAAGTTTAAATCCCTTCAGAGCAGAAAACTGTAGCAGACACTGAGCAGGTCCTTAACTCAATTCCATGAATGGATGCTTCACAGGGATGTGTTTCTGGACATTGTCCACTAGTGGGGCACTCCTCAAGTAGATCTATTTGCCTCCCCTCTCTACAGACAGCTTCCTCTGTTTTGTGCCAGAGTCCCAGGTCCTCTCATTCCAAAGGTCCTGTTCAAGCTTCAACAGGATGTTCCCAAAATCTTGTTGGTGACTTCCTTTTGGCCATGACAGCACTGATTCCCTCTCCCTCTGTATCTAGCCAAGGGTAATAATCACAAGTTACTTCACAGGGTGGATTTACTCACACAACACAAGGGATCTATTATCCATCCTCACCTGTTCATGCTTCAACTGACACTGGATGATAGGGTTTTGATTCCTCATAGACATCTTTTTCTGAGGATGTGCTGCAGGTCCTGCAGGAGGCCTAGAGACCCAGTACTAGGAGATCCTACATATCCAAATGGAAGAGGTTTTCTATTTGGTGTCTCTCTCGTAACCCGGACCCACTTACTGTGGATGTTCCTTTGGCTCTCTCTCTCATTTGTGTGAGTTGCTCAATGTTGGTTTGGTCTATTCTTGTATTAAGGACCACTTATCAGCTATTTCTGCTTGTCTACCTTTAACTCCTTTAGCTTCTAGAGTTGACACTAAACAATTTCTTAAAGGCGTTCTTAATATTAGCATGTTCCTCCTCCCTGGGATCTTAATTTTGTTTTGGAGAAGTTGATTCAGGCTACTTTTCAGCCTGCTGCTTCAGCTTCCTTGAAACATTGTTCTTGGAAGATTGTTCTTTTATTAGCTTTTACATCTGCCAGACAGGTGTCTGAGTTGCAAGCCATTATGGCTTGTCCTCCTTTTTGATATTTCATGAGGACGGTGTCCTTGTGTACTAATCTTTCTTTTAAGCCTAAGGTGGTTAATGAGTTGTCACTTAATCACCCTATTAATTTGCCTACTCCTTTCCCCTCTGTGCAATCTGACATTGAGACAGTGCTGCATACTTTGGACATTAGTAGACAACTCAGATTTTATTTGGATAAGACTAAGAATATTAGAAAATCTGATCAGTTGTTTGTTTGTTTTCGACCTAGGCCTTTAGGATTAGCTGTTTCCAAGCAAACTATTTCTTCTTGGATTTCAAAGGCTATTTCTTTTTGTTACTCTTTTCATAGCAACAGCCTTCCTTCTTCTGTAAAGCCTCATTCTGCTAGGGCTTTTGCTTCTTCCAGTGCCTTTTTCAAGAGCTTAGATAGCAATTTTATTCTTGAAGCGCTACCCGGACTTCTGTGCATACTTTTACCAAACACTACAAGTTGGATGGTATCTCCAGAGCTAGAGATGGTTTTGCTAGGGCCATTCTTTGTGACTTTTTACTGCTCCATCCTCCTCTCAAGTTTCTTCTTGAGCTTTGGTACTCTCCCATATGTTAGGAATACTGCAACAGTGAATGTAAGGACATAGTACAGTTGTGTAAAATCTTACATAACAGTAGATGTCCTTGCATTCACTGCTGCAGTATTTACTCCCTCCCTCCTTCCCCCTAGTCGTTTTCCTTCCTGGATGTACAGGTTACCCCTGGGACCGGTGTTCTTACTGGGGCAATCAGTTCTGAGGATGGTATGGCTGAAAGTTACCTTTATGCCTTAAGCTACACAACACATGTTTGGGTGACATTCAGCATACTTTAAAGCAACAGTAGGCTTTGGTACACTGGCCATATATCAGGCTTCAATGACAAGGAATCCCTTATGTTAAGAATACTGCAGTGGTGAAGGCAAGGACATCTACTGTTATGGTAAGATTTTACACAGCTATACTTTCTGTTAATGTTATAAAATGTTTGCCTCCCCTCCACAAAACCACACTGATTCATATCTATCAGTTTTGGCAACATTTTTGCCATTCTTATAACTGTTTCAGACATGAGCACTTTATAATTATGGTTTAAAATTGAAATGGGCCTATATGAAGCTGGGTTTGATGGGTGTTTACTGTCTCTAGGTATTACAACCACGACTGCTTTTTTTCCGGAATGTTGATGTTTCTCTCTCCTTTTAAGATACTGTTAAACAAAATCTTCCATATCCTTATCACTTTCATCCCTTCTGGAACATTAAGAATGTCTTTATGGCAACAGTGGCTTGTTAATTTTGTCATCATCACATATAAACGAGGTTGCCACATACTTGAACCCCCCCCCCCAAAAAAAAGTAGGTATTTTTTATTTCATTTCCCTTATAAAGTTGCTACTACTGCCCCTGTCCTTTTATAAGTGATGATGACAACATTAACAAATCTAAACAGAAATATTGCTGCTGCAATAACTTCAAAGTTTACATGGTCATGTTAAAGAAAATCACTTATTATGCAGTGATACAAAATGATGAGAATGCTAGATCGTTGTAAAGGGAAATGCATAACAACTGCAACTACTTCCGAGAACAAAAACGGTAATTATCACAAATACAAGACATGTTTTTACCTCACATTCTGATTTTAAACCTTGGTTGAAATACTGATTCCAATTAATTGAGACTGGTAATAGGGTAACTGAATGACATCCTCAGGAATGTTAGCAGTTCCTGTCAAACCAGGTGTCAGTCATTCAGCCCCTCCGATTACCTGTGTAAGTCCTAATCTTGATGATATGCCCAGTCTATGCAGCAGTGGACATTCTCTAAGCAGAAAGGGATACCAAAATGCTTAAATCTTTGACAAACCTTATGTTACATAAGAAAATGCCCTTACATTTATTTGCCCTGGACATGTTACATAAATACAGGCACTCTTGTAGTGCTTTGCAGTTTTAGAGTGAGCAGGCATTACTGTGGAAGGCATGTAGTCACTGTTTGTGGCTGTTTGGGAGGATAATAGAATATATGTAGTTGATGCTTTTAGAGCTACCAGAATGTATGTACATTATACCCTAGAACCTGCAGAATGTATGCTTGTGAGTCAGGTATACTTTCAAGTTTTTAATCATTTTTGCAATCATCTTCACCAACCTTTCCTCTCAGGAAAAGACTAGACACCCTAACAATATCATATTCAAACACATTCGCAGCAAATAAACTTCTCCTCCACTATAGTCAATACGCTGCTTCAACAATGCAACTGGTCACCTTTAAAATCCCTCCAGTTGGACCTCTCAGTTCAATACTTCAACAGTACATTCCTCAAGATATTAAATAACCTAGCTCCCATAAGAAAAAATCTCACCAAAACTAAACAATTACCTTGGCTAACTAGTGACACCAAACTACTTCTCAAATAAAGGGATAGAGCCTAGTCACTTTACCAAAGTTCCCAAAACAAAGACAACCTCATTGCATATCAGCAGCTAAGAAAGCAAGCCACAAAACTAATCAACCTCAACAAAAAGTCACTTCCAGTCATCCCAATAAAAACACCAGAACAACCCCCAAAAAATTCAGCAAAGTATTAAACATCTCCTAAATACTGGAAGATCCACTACCGCAGCATCAACTACCAAAAATACCACTGATAGTTAAGCATCCCAGTTCAATACACAATTTATCAAATCTAAAACATCCCTCATTAACAATAATACTAACGCACCTCTAACAGTACCTGACTCCCCAGAATTTAACCCTAACTCATTCTCTGTCACACCCATACAAACTTGCTACATAAAAAAGCTCTTAACCAAATTAAAACCATCATCTCCTGCTGCTGATCAGCTCCCAAATAATAACTTTCCAAACCTAGCAGTTACTTCTATCTCTTATCCTGCATCAGTACCAATTAACTGCTCTGTTTTTGAACAATATGTCCCTGTCCTCTGGAAAATATCTCACATCATCCCTCTACATGAAGGTAGCCCCCCTACAGACTTCTCAAACTATCCACCCATTGCTATTCTCTCTCTACTAGCCAAAATGTTAAAAAAATAAATTCATAAACAACTTGACTATTTCCTTAAGAATAACCTCTTATCCATTTCACAACATGGTTTCCAACCTAAACATAGTACTAATACCGCACTAACATGTTTTACAAATACTGTAAACCTCCTCAAAAATCAAGGCCAGCTCTTTACATCAATTTTTCTTGATATAGCGAAAGCTTTTAATACAGCATCCCACCAAAAACTTCTCAACAAACTATCGACATATAACCTCAGTCAGACTTCTCTATCTTGGTTTCACAGCAATCTTTCTAATAGACAATAATCAACCAAATTGGAAACCAATCTCTCACCCCTGCTATCCATCTCTGTTGGAGTTGCCCAAGGCTCCATCCTCAGACCTCTCCTCTTCATCATATTTACCAATAACCTCAGCTCTGCTACTCAACTAGCCTCCTCATCCCCTCATCTGCTCTGCCCACACACTTCTGGAATTAGAAGATAAAACACAAAAATCACTCCAAGACATAGAAAAGTATCTCACTGACCACCAACACACACTTAACCCAAAGAAATCAAAGCTAATGGTCTTCCCCAATACAAAAGCCAAAAACTACCATCCTCCCTCACCATCTACTCCTCCAAATGCACTAAAATCGAATAAATCGATCAAACTAACCTTCTAGGAATCATGATTGACTTGTCTCACTCTATGGCACCAAACCATACCTAACAAACAACTCCAGACTAGCCACAGCCAGAACTCACCTACTATCCACTCTCCTCTACTCTTCCCAAATCTTTACCAACCTACGTAAGACAGACTTAAATAATCTAGAAACATGCTTTAACAAAATAGCCAAGTTTGCTTCAAACCAACCCCATAGATCTCACCACTGTACAACACTTCATCAACTTAACTGGCTTGAACTACCCAACCTATTATCACTTAACTCACTAACCATTGCCCACAATACCATACACAAACACAAAAGCTGCCCTCCTCTCAAAGACCTAGTGCAAGAAAATCCAAACACCAGGCCACTAAGATTGTCTGATAAATTATTTCTAAAAGTAACAAAATCCAATAACAGCTATGGAGACTCCCCATACTCTAATAAAATATCCAAAACCTGGAACTCAGTACCCCAACACATCCTAAACAATACAGACATTCACAAATTTTAGCTACTTCTAAAAGAACAGCTTACTAATCATAGGCTATGCTCCTGCACATTACTTGGCTAATTACCCCATTTGGCGACAGTCTCTTACCCTAGCTAGGCCAACTTCCTTACATACACCAGTTACTGCTCTCCTATGTTCAGTGTGCTTTTTCTCTAACTTTATAACTATGTAAAAAAAAAACACACTATTGTTGTTAACTACCAACTCCCAATTATGTATTTCCTGTGTAACTATCCTCCATGTATATACTCTCTGCTGTATTTCTGTAATCTTGAACCATGTATATAATATTCTACTGTATTTCCACTGAATGCTATCATATTGTGTTGGAGCTTTTCTCCCCGGGTCTCTGCTGAAAACGGGCTCCTGGCCCAATCGGACACTACCCAGAAAACAAATGTAAAATAAATAAAATAAATAAATAAAATCTTGAATTACGTAAGAATAATGAGTACAGTGAACAGACTCAAAATATTAATGCAAGAAAGTATGTACAATAGCTGGCCTACCTATAACATCGTGTTTGGATTGTGTTTTTATTTTTTATATTATTTTATCTTAATGTTTCTGCTTTTACTGCTTCTCTCGTAATTAGGTTAGAAACAGGAGTGAATGGATTATTGGCTCTTCAATGTCAGAAGTCTATTTCTTCAGTTTTTCTGTTGCTGCTGCTTCTGGATTCTGCAGACTCATTGCTTTGCATTATACAGAAGGGGTGTAAATTTGAAGCAAATGCATTTGTTAGGATCATTTTTTACTGTAATTATTCGGAACATAAATCATCCACAAAGAAAAAACATATTAAGTCACATACATTTCACAAAAGTAATTCATCTAATTCATCACATGTCTGTAACCTAAACTGCTGTGGACATTATTCCAGCAGTGAAAACCAATGAAACCAGTGAGGTTGTTTAACTTGCTGCCTTGCAGTTTTTGCAGCAGGTGAAGAGACCTAAAATCATGTAGTTATCGTTCTGTGATGATCTGGCTTCCAGATCTAAAATGATGTTACTCCTAGTGCATCCAAATGAACACACTAAATCCAGGGGATCTGTTCAAAACAGCTTTATTTTCAAAGTGATGAGTACTTTTTTCTGTTAATGACTTCTTCAGATATATGAGAATTTTAGCCACACATGATTCATATTTATGTACGGTCTGCATTCAAATGTCTGGTCAGTCATTTATTCTGCAATCTCTCCATGGTAATATGGTGGAATATCAGACGTAGGTGGCTTGAAGATATTGCTACTGATATTGGTATTGCTAGCTATGAATGCACTTCTGCTCCCCTAAAAATCACTAAGAAACTACAATGAAGCAGGTCAAAAACAGAAAAGAAAAACATACTAAATGGGCAATTTTAACTTGGAACTAAACTTAAAACAACCTATCCAAGTCATGCTTTAAATAAACTCACAATAACATGCATAGCTATCTCTTGATTTTATAATCATTTCCCTTCCTTCTTTCCTTTCCTTGAAGATGTACTCTAAAATGGATGGAGAGTAGGTCAGTTTCTAGCTTATACGTGTAGTGAATCAGAAACAAATACATGATGGATCTCAATGCTTTTGCCCAAGTGCTCCTGGGCTTCAACAGATGTAGTGGTCTTTGTGGCCAAGAACCTTGGGTCCTGCAGACTGAGAACCAGAGGGTCTATGTGGTAATTAAGTATATAGATGATGTCCTTAGACTGTGGGGTTGGTGACCACAATCCAAGAGTCGCTTCTTTACTGTCTTAACTGAAGTTCTTGTGGTCCAATTCTCTGAGCTCTAAAACACATCAAACAGAACTTAAGACATTGAGTCCATGGCCAGTATGAGCTTAATTTGTCAGTGGGGATTTTTTCTTTCTTCAGTTTGTCATTCAAGTTGCCTGCTAGTAGGGGGATCTCCTTTATGTCTGTGACATGAAATGTGAATTTGGAGTGCCCTGTAAAGTACAGAGATTGGGCTAGTGGTCTTTTAGAACCCTTTAGTTTAATGTCTGACTCTGACAAATGTGTGGTGCTCCACCGTAGAGGGCTCTTGTTTTTTACTAAGTGAAATGCTTTACATTTTTAAGCACTGTGCCTGATAAACTACCATTTCACTCTTGCAGTTGTCTCTGAAGATGCTAAGGTATTTCTTTTTAGTATTCTGGCAGAAGAAACACCCTCTACCACTTAGAAGGTTTAACACACAGTCAGGTGGTCCCTACCTGTATGTGTCATTGATCCCATGATCAGTAAAGCTCCCCCACCCAATCCCTAAAAGTCTTTGCTGTTTTGTAACTAAAGGTGGGCTCAGGGTCTAGTAGTCTGCTCAGTGGTCCATTAACGGAGGCTATACTTCAGTTGTCCTTCATTATATAATCTTGATTCCACATGAGTCTAGCTAAAGGTTATCAGCACCAGATCAAAACAAGTATGGAAGCTGAAAATGAACAATGACAGCACCATCTCCAACCTGCCAAGGAGGGGAATAGCAACATTTTCCACCCCCTACACAGTTCCCATGAAGTAGAGAATGAAAAGGGCATGATTTCCAGAGGGTCTTTTTCTAATACTCCCCATTTGGACAAGAAAGCAACATTTTAATTGTTCTGTTTAAAAACTGTATATGGATTCCAGAGACTATTTCTGTTTCTGTTATTGAGAATACAGGAAAATGCCCAGAAAAAAAAAGAAAGAAAGAAACCCATTAAATATGTTCTGTACGTACGATACGAGGCTTTAGAGGGTACACATGGAATAGATATTGTGATACACACTAACCTTAACACGCTCCCTTACCCTAAGGTACAAGCTTGAAACCTTACAATCCCTGGGCATGCAGTAATATCTGTACCATGCACACTCCAAGTGCCTTATTGCACTTATAAAATGAGACTCTGTGTTTCTTCATTTTCACTCTTACATTTATCAGTTTATGCACGTTAATTATACGGTTCATAGTGTATTTTAATGTAAAATAGTTCCTCTGCTCATTTTGCAAAATCAACTGTTATGCAGGATTTCAACATTTTAATTATGTGGAATTTGTGTATTAAATTTTCCATGGTGGTCATTTTTGGGAGCCTTCTGTCAAATTATTGTATACTGGTGTGTAAATCGCTTTCTAAATGTCATATTGCAATTTTGTTAATAAATCACAGGTAATGTATGCCATGTCAGTTTGACTTCACAGAAAGCACAAGCTAACAGCTTCCCATCAAACCAACTTATTTACCTACTTTTTCTTAGACTAAAGTCTGCATACTGAAATACAGGGTCTATATCATATATTTGAAATTCCAAAATATCAAACACCATAAGCTCGAACTTGGAATTTCAAAATGTGATAACACTGAACACTTGGACTAGCAAACTTTTTCCCAGGGAAAAAAAATTACTGTTCCAAGAAACATACACACAACACAAGCACACCAAAATAAATAATCCACACACATACAATTAACAAAACCCTACTTCTAATCCAACATTAAACCATACACACATTCCTATCTATCCACTAACCTTAACCCGCACCCTCACCCTAAGGTCCGTAACTATCGCACCACAGTGGAGGAAATAGCGAAGCCACGGAACGGTCCACCGAAATCTTGCCCTAGGTAAGAATTCGATGTTCCGCGGATTCGCTATTTTCAGCCTTCAGTGTAGTGGTGTTGATATTATAACATTCAACATTTTGCAACGTCGGTGTTATAATATAGATTCAAAAATGCAGTGTGACATAACATAAGCAGTGTTCCCTAATGCTCAAAATCCTTTTGTTTATTTTATAACCAAGTAATAGTATCTGAAGGTAGACTGTGCACCAATTTAAAAGGAAATGGCCTGTACTAGAATAATACCTTGCCTACACCTGTAATGAGAACTAAGATTCTAAGTCACATGTATGTTTTCTTAAACAGCATTTAAATTAGCCACTGGGAGAGCAACAGAAAAAGCAGTATGGAAATCTTGGCCTCTCCACTCAAAGCATCAAAGAAGTTTGAGATATAAATTTAATGGTATGATCAAGATCGGTACAATACTCACGGTTTGGGCCTAAGGAAACACATTTACAGATAAAGTGAAACAGGTATGAACCAAAAGAACAACTGTCCATAATGAACATCAATAACCACAACCTAAGCAAAATCTGAACCAAGACGCTCTCCTCAAAAAAGGGAAGCCAGTCTGATGGTCCCCTGCCATAAACAAACTCTACAACAGAAGGAGGAAAGTGATGTGGAATAAGGTGAAGTCCCAAGACTGGAAAAACTCCCTTATCAGCCTCAACAAAAAGTTGAGATACCTCATCAAATCCTCTAAAGTTAGCTATGAAAACAATTGCAGCAGATAGTAAAGACAACCACAAGGCCTTTATAGCTATGTAAAGAATCTCCACGACAATACCCAAATTTGCTCTGAGCTACTGCATAATGGTACATCCTATACCGAGTCAACAGATGTTGCCAGTATACTGGCAGACAGATTCAGTGCCAACTTTACCCCCCCAAAGGACCAATCACAATACCAGTAGATCACCAGGCACCCAGTATTACTGCTGCACAGGTTAAAACAGCACTGTCCAAGGCCAAGAATACAGTTTCTATGAGACCTGACAATATCCCTGGTTGTGTTCAGTATGAACTACAAAGTGAACTGGCACCTCACCTTTGTCCCTACTGAATGGCGAACTGCTACAGTCATCCCTCTCCACAAAGGAGGAGTGACTACAGACCCTGGGAACTATCCCCATTAGCCTGATGAGTCTGATGTGCAAAGCTATGGAAAGCATCATCATGGACCTAATAAACAAGCATATAGGGAATCTCCAAACTCTGGATTCCACATAGTTTGGTTTTGTGAAGGGTAGATCATGCCTGCTCAACTTGGTTGACTTCTTTGAGTCAGTCACCAGAACTGTGGATGAAGGCAAGGTGGTTCATACAACCTACCTTGATCTGGGAAAGGCTTTTGATACCATTCCCCACTCAAGAATCATAGAAAACCTCAGTACGCTTGGCATCAACCCCTATATCACTAGGTGGGCTGCAAACTGGCTCACAGACAGAACCCACATTGTGAAAGTAGGTGACTCCAAGTCAGACTGATGACTAGTCACGAGTGGAGTCCCACAGGGTTCGGTCCTGGGTTCTCTCCTGTTTGGTATCTGCTTCTCTGAAGTCCAGGCCAACACGTAAGGACTCTGACTGACAAAGTTCACAGACGATTGCAAGTTGGGAGCTATTATTAACTCCCCAAGTGATGTTGACATCCTACAGAATGGCCTCACTGAGACCAACGACTGGTGTCAGAACCATGGCCTTAAGCTAAATGCCAAAAAATGTGTCGTCATCCCCTTTGGGAAAAATAGGTTCCCATGAATTACCACATTGAGGGTAGTCCACTGAACACAGAAGGCATTATAAGAGATCTGGGAACACAGGTTGACAGCAACCTCTCTTTTGATCACCACATTGCCACTGTGGTCAGAAAGTCCTTCTATGTGGCACATCTCATTACTAAGGGTTTTGCATCCAGGAATAAAGAGGTCATTGTCTCCCTCTACTCTTCCCTCATTAGGCCAATCATCGAGTACAATGCCCCATTTTGCAGGTACCTCACTAGACACCTGCAACAACTGGAGAGGCCACAAAAGTACCTCAGAAAGAGGATCCTAGGCCTTAAACAGTTGTCCTATATGGACAGACTCAAAAACTCCAACTATTCTCTGTCTCATATCGTCTACTGCGAGGTGATCTCTGTTTGACTTACAAAGCCATGTCTGACCCAGCTCTGTTAGAAATGCTAAATCTAAAGAAATCCCAATCCCTCTGCACCACACGCTCCAGAGACCTCAACCTCATTACCACAATCAATAGAACATGCTAGAGGGACAGGTTCATAACCCAGAGACTGCCCATGCTATGGAACAGACTTCCCATACACATCAAGCAGAGCACCTCGCTGACCCTCATCAAGAGAAATCTTGATGAGTGGAAGGGAAACAGAAAATTCACCCTGGGGATAACTTTAGTGGCTCTACTCGACAGAGGCAGTGGGACCTAAGGTCGGTTGGCACTATGTCAGGGTAATTCTTTGGCTAGGCTTGTAAAGGTGCCAGGGCCATTAGCCTAGTACACACCTATGAACCTATGACTGAACAAGTGGCTATGTTGGCTGTGTCCTGATATTGTGTCAGTAAAATGACCAGAGCAATAACTGGAAGGGTATTGCAGGAGGAGGATGCATAATTCTATATGCAAAAAAAGGCACAGTATAATAGAGCTAATAAGAAAAGACAGGATGAGGTGGGTTGAGTCACAGTAGAGACTGTAGATGGCAGCAATATTTACAAAACCTTTTTAAGCATGGTACTCTTCCTTATGGTAAGAGAAATGATAAAAACATGGATATTCTTCTAAGGATGATATTGAAATGGAATGCACTGCTTATAGGGGACTTCCATATGCCTGAAATCAAATGGCACAGACTGGCTGCAGTCTCATACAAGAAGATTTTTCTTGAAGCCCTACAAATGCTGGCATCAGACTAAAGGTACTAGTATCTTCTAAAGAAAAAAGGGTCTTGGACCTGTTGTTCCAACTGGGGGAAAGAGAGAGTATACTGTATATGGAAATGGGCAGCACTAGGAAACAAGTACTTTATGCTGTCTGAGTTATCTATACTAAGGCCAGGTGTAAGCTTCACTATTAACCATTGTTAGAATTTTATTTTTATTTTTATACAGTGTAGAAGCAAGTGTCATTGTGTAATTAAATTCACCTGTTAGAGATTGTATGCAACGCGCTGAATCAAATCATTTTATCATTTCAATTTAAAATGCTTCACTAGGCTGTATATAGCCCTAAAACAAACCAATTCCAACTGTATATAGCCCTGTAACCAACTTACTCCAACTGTGTATAGCCGTGTAACAAACTAACCCCAATTGTATTTACTTCATGTCACACTATTGCTGTATATTTTCCAGTAATGCACTTATGCCAAATGTATTTGGTTTATGTTATGCGCTTATTATTGTATCTGTTGTATGTTTTCTGTTTCTTGTTACTTGTGGAGCTTTTCTCCCCAGGCTTCCATTGAAAATGGGCTCTTTGGCCCAGTGAACTATCCCGGTAAACAAATGCAGATAAATAAATAAATAAGTGGTCATCTGAATGGTATGGTTCAGTCTACTAAACTATAGTGCCTGCTCATTCAGATGGGAGGATTCTGAACTTCAGGAAAGTAAATGTTTCACAAAATGAAATGTTCTTCATAAAAGCTTCAACAACGAAATGTATCTGCGTCATGAAAGAATAACAGGATGATTTAAAACTGCTGCTACAGAAATAACACATATTTATGCAAAAGAAATATGCAAATCCAAAATAAAAGGAAATAGCACCATTATTCAGAAATGGGCTGGTATAGCATTTAGAAAGATAAGGAAGTTCAGAATAAGGAAGACAAAAATATAATGTCAATCAATGCAGTTGCAAGCAAACACATGCAGTTATAAACAAAGAACACCATACACGTAAAATTAGCCAAGACGGTCTACACCAGAGATTAAAAGGCAGTTATAGTCCAACAGTTGATGACATGACAACTCTTTAGAGTTGCAACTATTTTTTCACTAATAAAGTTGTCTATTTTTTACATTTCAAGACAAAAGAAAGCAATTAATCTTGACCTGTTTAGCTAAAGGAAGTCAAAATGCCTAAATCCAAGAACAGGTTTCAAAACTTTCCCTGGGATTCATAAATACTCTCAGTATTGTAATTGTCAGTTGTGCACAGAGTGGCAATGTGCAGGTTGTGTGTATTTCACAGAAACATTGAGCACAACAAGTGGCGGGTGGGCAACCTAGCAGCCCACATTGTAAGTTAACTGTGTTATAATGACTTGGTAAAGAGCAATAGCATTAAAATGAAGGACTCGTTAGATGGAAAATGAGGGTAAGTGATATTGTGGAATGATTAAGAAATGCATATTTTCTATGAATGCATTTGTTAGCTCCAAAGCAACTGACATCCATAAAATCCTTATGTTACAGGAGGGGAATATCAGAATGATGTTTGGGGTAGCCACAGCATAAATAACTCATATATGGAACACTATGTATTCACCACCATTTGTCATGGTGTTGCACGTCATGCTTAACATTTCATACCCTTCATAGCCAGCACTGTGCATAGAGACATAAACACTGATCTAAAGTCCAGGCAACCTAGGTTTGATTACCGACTTGGGAATCTGAGGTGCTGGCAGGGAGGGATGGGTGTGCCCATCCTGTGGGTGATTGCATTTGTCAATGATGCTGGGAATCTGAGGTGCTGGCAGGGAGGGATAGGTGTGCCCATCCTGTGGGTGATTGCATTCGTCAATGATACTCCTTGAGGACAGACATGATCTAAAGAGGGGAATAACCTTCAGACATGTGTCTATGAGCACAGGGAATGGGCAGAGAAAGTAACTTGGTAGGCAATAACATAAAAAGATTCCCCTGGCTAATACTTGACACCTGAGATCCCCCAGGACACCCTTAAGATCCACATTGGCTCCAACCCATATCAAAGTAAGTCCGGGAGTGATGGGAGTGGTTGGAAAACCTGCCAATGGAAATTAGGCACTGGGATAGGAATGCTGTAGGATGAAGCAAGGAGGGGGAAAATTAAATAAGTTAATGCCATTTATCACACTGAAATTGTGGACTTCTACCATGTGGATAGATTCACTGTGCAGGAGCTGCTCAAAATGTGTCACCTTCATTTGCAGGCCATTGGAAGTCACGGTCTACATGTCCCTGTGGATACCAAGACATGTGTGGCTTTGAGAATACTAGCTGTAGGACTTTTCACTGACCAAGAGGACACAGGAGTGGTAACTCGGGTATCTGCCTCAAGGATACTGCCCCTGTTCCTCAGTATCATGCTACAGCATGTAGGGGGGGATGTGGTTTCCTCATTACACAAATTAGACAGTCAACACTGTGTGGAATTTCTATGACATACTTATTTCCCTGTGGTACGGGGGGGTCATAGACTGCACCTACATTGACCTTATGAACTGGGAGGAAGGTATGCTAACCATAAAAGTGATCACTCCATCAAATTCAGGTGGTCTGTAATGCACAAGGTATAAAATTTAAGTTAGTCTGCAGACCACCTAGGCAGTACCTCCAACTCCTACATATGGCCAATGTCAATAGATTGTGCATGCCAATTTTCCACAGGGAATCTTAGTGGTAATGCTGGATTTGCACTGGAGCCATGGTCAAGGTAACCCCATCAGAAATCCAGACCATGGCATACATTACCTACAACAATACCCTGTAACAAATTTGGGTCATAGCTGAAAATGTGTTTTTGCCTACTGAAGGCTTGCTTTCACTTCCTGGATGTATCTGGTGGTGGACTGCAGTATACCCTGGTACAAGTAATAAGATATTCTCTGTATGTGCTATGTTAGATAACAGAATATTGAAGAAACCATTACAGCAGGGAGTGCACATGTAGGTTGAACATATCCTACCACAGCAGGTAGTGGAGGATAAGGAGACGGATGAAGAGACAGTAATGGGATGGCCATTCTAGAGTAAGGCAGAAGCAAGTTGCCATGGCACTGGCTAAGAGGCAGAGGCTTGCTGATAATTATGGTCTACATTAAATAATAGGCAAAACATTAAAACTGATGCATGCAAACCTACACACACGCTGTGGTCATCCATGCACAGGCTGTCCACAGTGTGCATCAGATATATGCTATCCAATTAATGAAGTATGAAAGGCAAGGCACAATTATCATTTGCACAGGTGGGGTGTGTCTGCCACAGGGAAATGCATGTGTGATGATCTACTGATATTAATTTTGTGCTCTGTGCATGGATATGGGGGGAAATTAAAGTAAACTGGGTTGTAAGGGGCTGCTGCTACCATTTCTTATGCATATGTGAAATAGTGATTGTTGGAAATGTGTGGGAGTGTCTGTGTGCCAGGATACAGCCTCAGCAGATGTTGCATCATTATGGTGAGCTCATATAGACAGGTCTGGGGCACACACCTTGTCTACAGGAGAACTCTCTTCTGGAAGGGCAACAGGCACTATCTGATCCTTACCTACATGAAGACAATCTGTGTGGCTGAGAGCAACCAGACATTTCTGTGGCCTGAGCTTCACACTCTCTAGGGCATCCATGTCCATCTCTATTTACTTTCGTACAAACATATTCTGTGTTTCCTGTACTACACACATGTTGCTGAACAGATCAGTAACATATAGTTTGTGTGAGTATTATATTATTATATAACAATCTCTAATGTAGCTAGTGATAAGCTGTCAAACTTCATAAATAGAAAAGCAGTAGTCATAGTCTCCACCAATGTTCATGATAGACAGCACTGCTGTATTCAAGTGCCCCCCCCCCCAAAAAAAAAAAATACTTTCCTCATGAGTACAGCATACATACAGGAAGTTAATATTCTTTTAGAATTTAGGGAAATACACTGGCAACTATTGCTAGCAGCAGACAAAACCCCAAGACTCAGTGAAGCTATTCATAGTGCAGATAGATTACATGGTTGTGTGTGTTTAATACATTGTTGGAATATTATTTTTGTAAAGTTTGTAAATGATTTACTTACATGTTTAAACAATTTATGTCACATGTTCTAATCACAAATTGTAATGTATTTATTGGCAGAAGATTGTGGTATTTTTTAGTTCTTATGAAGTTTCAGATATTTTAGGAACAAAAGCAGTAAACTAGTAATAAAAGTTGTGTGTGTGTGTCTTCTTTTTAGTGTGTTTTTTCACGTATAAATATATGAATAACTGCAGGACTGCTATTACGCTAATCATGCCCCACCTGTCTACAGACTCACACAACAGCAAACAAACATGGCACCTGTAGTTTTTTTTAACTTAACTTTCACAGTCACAGTACACATTACTTCCAAACTTTATGCTTTAGAACTTTAATGCTGAACTTTTAAATCACCTCTATCTGATCATAGGTAACGTCCTCTTTTGATTGCCACACCTGACATGAGTGCACTCATCTTCAGCTGTAGCTTACAAATGGTACTGTTCCTTTCATACGGCACATTGCCTAGAATTCTAGGCAACAGTACCTGCTGAAGGTACAACAGCTAACTGAAAAGTTAGAGAAAGAACTTCAGGCATACCTCACAAACAAGAATTGTAGCTTCTGTTACACACAGATTGTGCACCTGAGACAGGTGCAATCAGTTGCCTGCCAATAACCATCACTAACATGATGAAGTTCTTGGCAGGGTTTATATCATATAACTTTGAGGCTCTGAGCATAGTGCTTTTGCAAATGAGGTCCAAACTCAATAATGTTACTGAACTGCTCTTTCTACACATCATACCTGTAGACATAGTTGCACAAAGATGCTCTCATGGTCTCATGCACATGCATGACCACCTGTGGAGATCAATGACCCCCAACTAAAATATTTTGCAATATGTTAAATTTGCAGGCAATGGAGACACTGAATGGCAAATCTGCTCTCAAATTTAAGCACGGTGCAGACAGTATACAGATATTACACCATTTTTTCACACCTTTATGCCACCCTGGCAAGTCAACATTTTCCACGCTACATAATGGACACCCCAACACAGAATGGGCTACTGAGATGCTCTATCTTGCATAACACTTGCCAAAAACTACAATAGGTGTAACCATGAGAGGCCAGCAAGAACTCTCTGGAATAAGAAGTGATGAATAGTCATGGCTTCTAATGTCACCGTGCGTGGCCGGGCATCTGAATGGTGCAGCAAGAAATCCAATATCTTTCTGCCTCTGTCATGTAAACACCACCACAAGTGCCTGTTTGAGGACCGCTAAGAGGGTTCCAAGCATAATGCTGATGACTGGCAAAGCCTTGTCAGGGTGGTGACTAATACCACTGACATACCCCATGCTGCTGGGCAATGTAGGCACCAACAGAATGACCTGGGAAGATGCTATCCTAACCTTTTTACCTGGAGATAAGAGGAGGTTAGAGTAAGGGCACCTGAGATGTATTGAAAGTATCTGTCTATTCTACAGACATATAATAGTTGTCTTGCTTATTACAGTATAGGTT